>NW_026601097.1:0-77509 GCF_029448725.1 Salvelinus fontinalis
CACATTAAAACACACATTACTAATACTCCAATGTTTCCTTTGGTGCACATCCAGGGGAACGAAACACAAGAGCGGATGCAAACATATGGGATTGACTGCTGCTTTCCAAAGCCGTGTTCCAGAACAATCAACACTAAAAGCCAGCTTAATTGCTAAGATCTATTCTGACAATTTTTCCCACGAGTGCTGAAATGGACTGGGATGTTTAGAAGACTTTTTGACTGGGGAACATGTAGCCAGCATATATGACAGGTTACTAGTTTAAAATAGACATAATTCACAATACAATTTACAATGTACAGTAAAATAGATGTGACCACAGACTATGGCTTTTTATTCAAAGCGTCTCTGATTTTATTTGATCCTGGGGTGAAAATACTACTGCACGAATACTGCAAATCGGGTTTGATTGAACTGCACCCTCAGATTAGCAGCGTCCTCTCTATGTTCCCCACTACTCTACCACAGGTCACAACATGACAACATTGGTTTTAATGATATTAATGGGCAGTTGAAACTGTCCAACCCTTTTCTGAGGGCAATTTAAAAACACTGACCCCAGTAATGGGATTGAACGTCATCATCATTGTGCGCAGAAAACATGTTTTATCATCCCGGTCCACCACCTCAATCTGCCTTAAATCCTATAATGAAATAGGCAGGAGTAGGGTCTAGATTTCAAGTCCTTCATGAATATTCTGACAAAGCCTTGGCTCTAATTCCATAGTGAGAGGAGGGGGGAGAGAGGGGTGAGAGAGAGAGATGAGAGCGAGTGAGAGCGAGATGGAGGGGTGTCTGCCACAAGAGAGGGGAAACCAGCTCAATACTATCGTTTCCTCAAAATACTATGTAGACAGTTACACATCATAATTTTCTCTCAAATACCAATCTTATGAGAGAATAAAATATGGCGGCCAAGTAGTGCTGGTACAACATGAGAATACTAATGCCATTCCTCAGCAGGTGGATCCATTCAGATAACTGCTTACTAATGAGCCATGACCTGTTCATACTCTGTACAGCAGAGTTACTAAACTAACTAAACGTAGATCAGTATAATGGAACAAACCCACGTAGGTTCCTACCTTGGGGTCCATACTGGTTTGCCTGGGATCCCTGGGGTCCATAGGGGCCACTGGAGCCACCTTGGGGGTAGGGCCCCATCCCTGGGTACATCTGTCCCACAGGACCAGGAGAGGGGTGAGGGGACATCGAGGGCCCCGACTGAGGTGGTGGTGCAAACTGGAGGCCAGACGGGTTTTCTCTGCATGTTGGACATAAAGGCCTGGAACACACAGAGAGAGAGAGGAGTGAGAACTGTAAACACACTGTGCTAATGATTTTCTGCTGCCCTATGCATATACACACACACACACACGCAGGTAAATATCCACTCTTTATGCAGGAGATTAACCCATGTGCTCTCTCCTAACGTCCCTCTAATGCTGCTACTGAAAACCAGACAAACATGATGGTTGTCTCCTTTGAAGGACGAACACGGATGTTCGGTTGTACAGGGGTGATTCTGACAATACTATAATCCTCATGTCTTCAGGTCCTGTTATTCGAAGATAGACATCAGATTGCTAGAATGGCAAGCTGGCAGTGCATTGTGTGTAAGTAAGGCCATATGTTCTTATACACTGTATTTAGACAGGACTGGGCGACATGGAGGCCGGGGGGGATCAACTAATGCAGACACACACACATACACAAAATCGACTGCGCTTTCTGCTTTTGTGTGTGTGATGTGTGTGTGTGTATACATGTGTGCAGAAAATGCACATACACTGCACTTGGGGGAATAAAACAGTGATTTAACCATGACTGCTGTGTAATTCTAAGCTGTTCCGAACCATGAGCTCTCAATTCATGAAAAAGGCTCTCAGCTCGGCTTCCCTCCACCATTCAAATTGACATTTGAAGGGATCCTCACAGGGCTTCACTGCAACCCATTTCATTACAGTCTAGACCTGAGAGTGAAGCCAGAGAAAAGGTCTCCAATCTGCCTCGAATGGTAAAGGTCACTGGCACTGTAGCCAATCAGAAGAGATAGAGGCCTTCTCTCTAATATTCTGGATTGCCTTTAAATGGATCGGCTGTGCTGTGCTGTGCTCGGCGCACGCACGCACGCACGCACACACACACACACACACACACACACACACACACACACACACACACACACACACGCACACACGCACGCACGCACAGATGCTATACAGGGATACAGTCCAGCTCTTTACTGAGCGGGGTTGTTAAGGCAGGCCAGAGATGGAAACAACATTTGTCTCTCTCTATGTCGGCATATTCTGCTGAGAGAGCAAGAGAGGTGAGCGTGTGAGGAGGCTGTAGAAGGGAGAGAGGGAGGGAGGAGAGGCCTGAAAGTGCTTGGGCTGTGAACATGGGTTTAAGGGGAACATTATTGTAATGTTTAACTTCCATTATCGTAAAGGATTCTGAAAACACTGTAATACTGCATTCTAAATTGCCTGGAAAATGGATGGAGAGAGGCACATTGTGCAGACAGTTGCTAAAAGCAAATAACGCATTCAAGGATTTTTTCCCTCCACCCTCCCACCCTCCCCAGCCAAGCAGGCAGGCAGCGAATCAGAGAGGCAGGCTGGCAGAGAAAGTAGAGGCTCTTAGCTGGACAACAACAACATACAGAGGTGGATAGACAGAGAGCGGAGGGAGAAAAGGGACATTCAGCGGGATTTATGGAAATGAGAGATGCTCTTAGGAGCAGGCACTTGAACCATGGGAATTAATCACATATTCCGAACAGTATTATGTTAACCACTGTGCTTGCTGCATCACATGGAGCAGAGCATTACATTTATTTAAATATTATGTTTTATGTAAAATAAGTGTAACAGCTTTGCATTGCTCCCTCCCTCCTCTCTCTCTCTCTCTCTCTCTCTCTCTCTCTCTCTCTCTCTCTCTCTCTCTCTCTCTCTCTTCTCTCTTCTCTCTCTCTCTCTCTCTCTCTCTCTCTCTCTCTCTCTCTTCTCTCCTCTCTCTCTCTCCTCTCTCTCTCTCCTCTCTCTCTCAGATGTTAACTGGTCCTTGGTGAGCTGTAGAGGAGCATGGGACTACTCATCATCCTGTTTTTAAAACACCTACAGGGACAATGTTGTTTACACTGGGTAGTTTCTATGGTAGTAATCACTAAGACTGAATGTGATTTGCCCCATTTAAGAGATGAACTTTTCCCCTGAACATCATTACAACTCATGGCCGTTGTAAAAAGATGTTCAGTGGAAGCCTTAATCAGCGACCATTCATTGTACGTAATACACAGTATCTCGTCAGCCTCTGCTATCACAGCAATAACTAATGCTGCATATGAGAAATAATCACCCTCTGCAAGTCGTCAAGGGGATCCAATTTAAAGACTCCATACCTCATTTAGAACATAGGGTTTACTGATTGCCAGATCATAACAGTTAAGGTTTAACCACTGTTTCCATGACCTGAGCTGACCACTAATCCAGTAATAAATCACCTCTCCACCAGCCCCTCCCTGGGAACCTGCTGGTGGGGGTGTTTGTTCGGTACCTACTGAGCAATCAGCCATTAAATGGATCAGAACATGCATGGTGGGAACAGGAGGGGAAATGGGAACTGTGTAGAATATACGTTTAGCCTGACATGACCCCCCTCTAAGGAGTGTGTGTGTGGTGTGTGTGTGTGTGTGTGTTGTGTGTGTGTGTGTGTGTGTGTGTGTGTGTGTGTGTGTGTGTGTGTGTGGTGTGTGTGTGTGTACACCTCCCAGTACACAATGCCCAACCCCTGTAACTGGTAATAGCCCAGGTATAGAACCGCCCTGTACCTCTGGTCATGATGTCACATCCTGCCTTTGTCCCACAGTGGGAAATAATGCCAGCATTACTGAGAAGGAAGCTAATGCCTTCACACACACACACACACACCACACACACCACACACACACACACACACACACACACACACACACACACACACACACACACACACACACACACACACACACGCTGAGAAGCTTAACTGTTACTAGCTGTCCCCAGGCCCATCCGCTACGGCTCCACTCAGCCCAGATCTACAGCTTTGCTCAACACACAGGTGGGCATTAATCTGCAAATTACCACACAATACCCAAGAACACTAACACATACTAGCAAGCACACACACACAGACGTATGTACGCACCCACACACACACACACGCATGCACACACACACACACACGTACACACTTACTTAGTGGTCAGACTTACCCCTTTCCTGACGCATGGGGGACTGGGACAAGGGGGGGTGGGGAACATCCAACATGTTGCCAGGAGTCTGGGGGGCCATCTGGGAACCTGTGGTAAACAGAGGAGGACCGAATACAGTGAGCCCCATACTATCAGCACAGAAAGAGGGGACATATTTTATGGTAACACCACTCAGTAAAAAGGCAGAAAGTACAGCTGCTGTACCGTGCATTGTCATTTGTGATATTTACTCATAAAAAGGTTTTGTCTGAAAGGGATTTATCTTTCTTCCACAAAGCCAAAGGTGAGACGACATTATTCACCAAAAATATTTATAAAAAACCGTTTTATTGGTACAATAGAGCAATTCAAAGGTTAAGGATACTTCTTATGTCTAGTTCTATTCCCTTCTTTCCACTTGTCATCCTTATCTGACGTTATTCAATGAAAAGCTTTTCCCGAGCGTTACAAAAAGATAACAGACAGACCCTCATAGCGTAGCAGTGTGTGTGTGTGTGCCTGGCAATGTCTTATAGTACAGTGCAATATAAAACAAGTCATCACTGTGTGGATCTCTTACGGTACAAGTGTAATCAGAAGTAATCCTTAACAGAAAAAAGCCATTGAGTTTTATTGATTGGTTGATTTATTGATTGGTTGATGCTCCTCTGGTACAGTGGGACATCCTCTACAGACCAGCGGGGCTGATTAGGGCAATGGCAGATGAAAGGTAAAACTGGTAAATTAGCCCACACCGTCCTCTGCTTCATTATACATTAGGGTTACAACACTCAAGGTGGGTAAACCAATGGAGAAAGA
The DNA here is from genome assembly GCF_029448725.1 of Salvelinus fontinalis. Classification (NCBI taxonomy): domain Eukaryota; kingdom Metazoa; phylum Chordata; class Actinopteri; order Salmoniformes; family Salmonidae; genus Salvelinus; species Salvelinus fontinalis. The sequence continues at coordinate 5,057 of NW_026601097.1, forward strand.
GCAACATTTTCAAAAGTATACAACTCTTAGGTAAGTATATTTACATGAACCAAACAACCGGTACACTGTCTTCCATCCTGAAGCAGTATATAGAGATTCCACTGTTCTCTGTTCTTCTCTGTGTGTGTGGTGAGACAGAGACAGAGAGAGACAGAGAGAGACAGAGACAGAGACAGAGACAGAGACAGAGACAGAGACAGAGACAGAGACAGAGAGAGAGAGAGAGAGAGAGAGAGAGAGAGAGAGAGAGAGAGAGAGAGAGAGAGAGAGAGAGAGCACTAGATGAGCTGGTTGTCATGTAGAGCAGTAATACATGACTAGCAGTGGCACACACTCCACGTAAACAAACCCAATTAAGTCAACATAATTGCTTTGCATAAACTGAATAAACAATATTTCCATCCACCAACTCGCCCACCCACTCACACTAACACTCACATACACAGAGAAACATACACACACATTAACGTTATAACACAAACACACATACACACCACCAGAGTGGCTCCAGCGGCAAAGCTTGGAAGAGAGAATATTCTATTAGTGAGTGTGTCACCCTGTTCCCAGGAGGAGAGGAGACAGGGCTGAAATCTCACTGCAGCGCTAACACTAAAATAACATCAGAATAACACACCGTTCTGCTCAGCCTCCACCACACCAACAGCTGGGAGCCTCAGAAGACCAACCAGAGGAAAACATGTGTAGGATATAAGAGGGGGGGCATAAAGAGTCTTGTCCCCTGTTCTCAGAGGGCTGATGGGGGAAGACGGTGGAAGAGTAGGGTGGCCAGGCTCCAGCCCTAATGTGGCTAACCACATTGGGCACACGTTTCCAGAAGGGGGCTTTGGCTGTTGCACCGGTGGCACTTGAGCGTCGTTTACAGCCCCAGTGAACCTTGACGAAGCCCCCTCAGCAAGCTCACCCTTCCCCTCATACCCATCTCCTCTCCCAGCCAGGGGGCTTTGTGTGTGTGTGAGGGATGTTGGCTGGGGAGGGGGCGTGCCAAGCATCAGGCAAGGGCTACAATTGTCACATCATGTTTGAGTGGGTGGCAGTGTGGTGTGTGTGAGTCTGTAGGAGGACAGTGGTGGTGAGGGCATGCATACTGAGCAGCCCTCTCCACATCACCATGCAGATGAAGATCACAAGAGATTAATAGAGAGAGCAAGAGAAAGGAGGGGGAGGACAACACCGATGGAGAAAAAGGAGGAGAAGAGGTGAGAGGAGGAGGAGCGGAGAGTATAGTAGGGAAATTTGAAAATGTGAGGAATAGTGAGGAAGAGGAGAGAAAGAAGAAGGGAGCAGGAGCAATGGAATTCACTACCAGAAATCACTTCCTCTCCTCTGTTTTCCTCTCCTCCTCCATTCTCTCTTCTCCTTAAAAATATTAATGAGCTCCATTGAATAATTAGCTGTGGATAAAACAAACAGACAGTCTAGAAGGCCTGGCAGCACGTTTAAGACTGAGTCTGATTAATAATGCAACAATCAGGAGGCTTTTTCCTCCTCCACCTACCTGAGCTCAGCGCTGCCTTCTCTGCTGCAGAGAGAAGCAGGTTTAAATGTCAGCAGGCTGTACCTTAATCCCACATCCCTCTGCCTCTCCAACACAGCATCTTTATTACCAATGACTGGCAACATTAGGGTGTTTGTTCACGTCTGCTAGAGCTAACCCAAAGTGACTAGAGCATGTGGAGGGTATCTTGAAAGATGTGACTGTTGGAGTCTTCTCACCACTGGAGTAATTCTGTATTTGTACTGGAGCTAGGAATGGAATGCGTGTTGGGGGTTGGGGGGTGAAGGAAGTCCCACAGGTGCTCCAGAACACAATTAACATTTCTGTCAATCAGGCACAGCACAACGGCTGGCTTGCTCTCCCTCTCCCTCTGCTCTCTCCCTCTCCCTCTCCCTCTCCCTCTGCTCTCTCCCTCTCCCTCTCCCTCTCCCTCTCCCTCTGCTCTCTCCCTCTCCCTCTCCCTCTGCTCTCTCCCTCTCCCTCTCCCTCTCCCTCTCCCTCTCCCTCTGCTCTCTCCCTCTCCCTCTGCTCTCTCCCTCTCCCTCTGCTCTCTCAATCACCACAGTGAGCAATTTTCACCTCCACTATAGCCCTCACTGAGGATCTAGCTGTTACTCAAAGACCAGGAGCATCCACAAGATCACATACACACACACAGAAACAGACACAATGTAAATGAAAAGCCTTAATGAAGTTTATGGATGAAATAAAGAGTATGGGTATGCTGCATTAAGTCACTACTGAAGCTAGAGAGGAAATGACTGCTTGTTTGAAATCCAGCCACTACTTTAGAAGAAGAGCAAGAACAGTCAGATATGCTGAGTGAGAGCATGGTTCATGACAAAAATAAAATCATTGTAATCTCCATTTTAAAACTTTTAACAAGTCCAGTCATTCCAACTGTTCCCCCGATACAAAGTAAGAGTCCATAAATAATGGAGTTCATGTGTTTTGAGATAATACTAGCGTCAAAACCCCAAAAACTTTCAGCTATTCCTCTGCTAGGATTGTAAGGGCAATGCAAGATGCTTTGAAGACAGGGGTTTCATCTCAAATGCCACTGAAGAGTTGAAAGACATATAGACTACTGCTGGACATAGTCCTCTCATAGTCCTCTCTGTTTTTCAGGGATGGTAATATTACGCCTCTGAGCGCGCGGTGCATCCCATGCAGGTTCACCGTCAGCTTGGTCCCACTGAGAAAATAAAAGCACTTTAATTGATGATGAAAGGGAGGGACACACACACAGTTGGATGAGCAGAAGCCATTCTGAGTAAATTCATTAATAGCACTGAGTGCTACTGGACTGACAGGAGAATAAGGCGAAGGGCAGCATTTCAGGTTGGTGGAATACACCTTGCAGGCTAGGACACACACACACGCACGCACGCACGCACGCACGCACGCACGCACGCACGCACGCACGCACGCACGCACGCACGCACGCACGCACACACGCACACACACACACACGCACACACACACACACACACACACACACACACACACACACACACACACACACACACACACACACACACACACACACACACACACACACACACACACACACACACACAGGCAAGGTAACACTAGTGTGTCTTTGGGGCCGGGGCGTAAGCTGTAAACATAGATCTCAATGAACAGGGGTCAAGGATTTTCCAGCCTGGGGATACCAGCTAGCGTGACTTACCCTGTAGGGGACAGGGGAATGTGCTGGGGCGGAGAAATACTCTCCCATGGACCTCATTACCAAGCTAACTCTGAGCTGGGCTGAGCTGGGCTACGCTGAGCTGGGGAAGGTACGGCAAGGAGAAGAAAGTGCAGCTTTAGCTAAAAGAGAGGGGGGGGGGGGGGGGCGGGAGGGGGACACAACGCCAGAGCAGCCAGTCAGTATACTTGGCTGCCTGCTGCAGGAACATAATTGCGCGCACTGCTCCAGGTCCCACTCAGCCAGTCAGCCCAGCGCAGAATGGGATTTCACTAAAAAGAAGACACAGCAAGCTAGCATTTTGATTCTCCTTTTAACAGGTAGGCTATCCAGCGGGCTGCTGTCAGATTTCACTTTGGACTGTACCAACCATCAGGAGACCAAGCGCTCCAAGACCAGGGGGGTGTGGAGAAAGGGAGGGAGAGAAAAGAAAGGAGGGAGAGAAAAGAAAGGAGGGAGAGAAAAGAAAGGAGGGGGGAAGATAGAAGAATGTGAAGGACAGGAAAATACGGGGATTCAGTGGAAGGTGTGTCCCAGTCCTGTGCTGCCTCACAGAGAGGGACAGAGGGACAGAGGCAGTGTTCCACGGAAACAGCCACTGAGGGACTGGCCCGACAGGAACTACCACTGGAAAGGGAGAGGGGAAACCTAGTCAGTTGTACAACTGAATGCATTCAACTGAAATGTGTCTTCCACATTTAACCCAACCCCTCTGAAGTACTCTCATTAACGCTGCAACTCACTGTGAGTTCCCCAACTAAAACACAGTCCTTTGGGCTAACTTTCACATCTACGGTAATACCCCTAGCAAATCTGTAGTGTAACGTTTTGCGATTGTATTTTTGTTTTTTTTCCTTGGAGCATTTACTGTATCAGAATAGCAATACGCCTCTGGTATTACTGATTGAGCCAACATGGATGCCCAGTTGCATCTCCCATTGGTTCAATTATGACCCTTAACTTGATCTTTCCAGACCTCACAGAACCCAGTCTGTCAACATCTTCATGACTATAATACACCTATGCTAAACCTTATGATTAACAATAATGTGAATGGCTCAGAGGTGGTGTACCCAATGCCAGACAGGTCTGCACTGTTCCTCCTCTCTCTCCCTCTCTCTCCCTCCATCCGTAGACGCTCTCTCGCCCCGTGACTCGCCCTGACCTTTCGGCGCTCCTCTAGCCCTGGAAGCACTTCAAGCGGGCGCAGATAAACAGCTTAGTCTCCAAGTGCTCGCCAGAAAGCTTCAATCACGTCTTTTACAGAAAAAAGAGAGGAGGAGGAGGACTGTGGGAGGAGAGGGATGAGGGGGCCGTGGCAATGCTAAATGGACCTTGATGGACCTTGGAGGAGAATGAGAGAAAGGGAGACAAGCGTTTGTTGTGATTTTCTACAACAGGCAGCTCAAGCAGTGTTGTGCCATCAGGGAGTGAGGATGTGGTCTGAGTCCATTAGTAGCAGTACTAGAATGAGTGGATCTACTCCAGCCCTCATAGAAGACCACACACACACACACACACACACAGACAGGCACAGACAGGCACAGACAACCAGGGTCATGCCTACAACAAAAATTAATACAATACAAATCATCATACTACTATATTCCCTATGTAGTGCAGCCCACTGTTTCTTGGTACTACAGCCTAAAAGGTCAAAGGGCAGTCTCATCAGTTGGTCCTGAGGACCGATACATACATGGTAACATCTCCATGGTGATCATAACTAACAGCTTGTGACAGCATGGAGAAAGGTCATGTCACCCTAAGACGGTAAGTCAATGGGTTGGACACACTGTCTGTCAAGCATCAAAGATAATAGAATCAGAGAGAGAGAGAGGGATCACTAGAATCAGAGAGAGAGAGAGGGATCACTAGAATCAGAGAGAGAGAGAGGGATCACTAGAATCAGAGAGAGAGAGAGGGATCACTAGAATCAAAGAGAGGGGATGAGGGATCACTAGAATCAAAGAGAGAGAGAGAGAGAGAGGGGGGATGAGGGATCACTAGAATCAATGAGAGGGTATGAGGGATCACTAAAATCACAGAGAGAGAGAGGGGATGAGGGATCACTAGAATCAAAGAGAGAGGGATGAGGGATCACTAGAATTAAAGAGAGAGGACGAGGGATCACTATAATCAAAGAGAGAGAGATGAGGGATCTCTAGAATCAAAGAGAGAGGGGATGAGGGGTCACTTAGAGTTAAAGAGAGAGGGGGTGAGAGATCATTACAATTAAAGAGAGAGGGGATGAGGGATCACTAGAATCAAAGAGAGAGGGGATGAGGGGTCACTTAGAGTTAAAGAGAGCGGATGAGGGATCACTAGAATTAAAGAGAGGGGATGAGAGGTCACTAGAATCAAAGAGAGAGGAGATGAGGTGTCACTAGAATCGAAGAGAGGGGATGAGAGGTCACTAGAATCAAAGAGAGAGAGGATGAGGGATCACTAGTTGCATCACTATTCCGATCACTCCTCTGGTTTGACTAGAGACTGTGAGAGAGGCATTGGTAACCAGCAGTACACAGAGATACAGAAGTATTGTTCAGTGACTCTAGCAAAGCCCCACAGCCTTTCCTCCTCCTCTCCCCCTCCTCTCCCCCTCCTCTCCCTTCCCAGCGCACATCCCATTCTGCCTGGAATGTGGATGAGAGTAATGCCGTTTGCGTCCCCAAAGACAAAAAATGTGGGGTGCTCCGAATTGGTTTAGAGACATTGGGGCTGAGCAATGTGATTTCTGCTTGACTGTCACAAATGTAGCACAACAGGAAAATCAATTTGCCTTCTGTGCCTCCTGGCTCGAGGAGAATCCAAATGCCAGGCGAACCTAGATAATGTTGTATTCCATTTGAGAAATGGCAAGGAGAGAGAGAAAGAGAGAGAGACTGAGAGGGAGAGAGAGAAACTGAGCTGCACTTCCTAACCTCCTGCCAAGTGTATGACCATATTAAAGACACATACTGTATTTCCCTCAGATTACACAGATCCACAAAGAATTAGAAAACAAACCCAATATTGATGAACTCCCATATCTATTGGTTGAAATACCACAGTGTACCATCACAGCAGCAAGATTTGTGACCTGTTGCCACAAGAAAAGGGCAACCAGTGAAGAACAAACACCTTTGTAAATACAACCCATATCTATGTTGACTTATTTTCCCTTTTGTACTTTAACTATTTGCACATCATTACAACACTGTATATAGACATAATATGACATTTGAAATGTCTATTCCTTTGGAAGTGTTATGTTAACTGTTCATTTTTATTGTTTATTTCATTTTTGTTTATTATCTACTTCACTTGCTTTGGCAATGTTAACATATGTCCCCATGCCAATAAAGTCCTTAAATTGAATTGAAATTGAATAGAGGGAGAGAGAGAGAGAGACAGGTCTGGAAAGGAGAGTGATGTATGAAGTGAGTTACGCTGAGGGAAACGGATGCTTTCTACAATAAATACATGTCTGTTTGTAGGGTTTTGAGTTACCAGGGACCTCACCATACCACTTTATCATTATACTTAGTTGCCGATGCCATATGTTTTACGATTCTCACTATTCTCACTATTCTCACTATTCTATACGCATTGCGATTTGATGTTCCAAACAAGCTCACTATATGTCTGCTGCAGAGAAACAAGAGAGAGCATGAGAAAATGAGTCATGTAAATACAAGAGCTGAAAACATGTTGGCTCACTATTTAAAAAGAAGGTGTAAAACAAGGTATAGGATGAGAAATACTGGAGCTTTGGCGCAGATATAGCCCACAAGCGCTAGCTAATGTTTTTTAAACAGATCGATACTTGGAGTCAAAGGATCGATATGATATCGTAACTAAAAATATTGCGATATCTAACTCTAGACATTTCTCTATCACTATCTGTCTGTAGGCCTGATCTTCTCATAGGCTGCTGACACACCTCTCTGTATCTTCTATTACTGGGAGCCTGTTAGTGTGTGTGTGTGTCTGTGTGTGTCTGTGTGTGTCTGTGTGTGTCTGTGAAATGAATGTATAGTGTTTGTGTGCATCTACAGTATAGTGTGAGTGCCAGTGTATGTGTGTGCGAGCATGTGTATTTGGTGTGTGCTGTATGTACACAGTCAGTCAATATGTGTGTGCCGTCTGAAAGTGAATGTGTGTGTGTGACAGTGTTTATAGTGTGTGTGTGAGTGTGTGTGACAGCCAGGTGAAAGGCTGACAATGTGGAATTGCTCTCCTCTGACCGTTGTCAGGGGTGACAGGTGTCCCGTGAGCACTTGGCCATGTGACGTGCGTCGCCTCGGTAACCGAGGCAGCTACCTTCAGAAGGCAATAAACCACCGCCACGGTCACATCATGGTCACAGTACGGTGGTGTCACGGTCAGAACCTTAATGTGATGGTGGTGCTGGTGTAGACTTGACCAGTGACAATGCCACAGACTTGACCCTGTCACTCTTTATGGGGTGTCGAATAGACTCAGAGACAAGGCCTAGGAACAGGCCAACCTTCCATATGGTGTTATCAGCTGTCCTTTCCCTCAAGAACAACAAGACTCCTGGTGCTGACAGCATCCCGGCAGAGCTACTTAAGAAGGGAGGTTACTTCTGCACCAGAATGCTCCACCAGTACATCACTGAGGTTTGGGACCGGGAGATCGTCCCCCAACAGTGGCGGAAGTGGAAGGCTGCCGTCTTATTGGCTCTTAACCAACCATGCTATTTTGTTTTGTTTTTTCGCGTTGTTCGTAGCTTGTTTTGTACATGGTGTTGCTGCTCTCTTATGACCGAGAGGAGCTTTATGGACATCAGAACTGCGATTTCTCACGTCAAACTCGACAAAGAGTTCTTCTTCAATGAGTCAGACTGGAGGGATATAATACAGACACCCGACCAGGCCCAGTTCCCCATTATTCGCTGGAGAAGGAAACTGAGATTTTGCAGAAAGGTATCAGGATGCCTTGTGAGGATGAGGAGATGAGTGGCAAATCTGCCCTTGCCTTCCGTCCTGCTAGCTAACTGAAAGGGTGCCGTCTTTTGGATGGGACGTTAAATGGGTGTCCTGACTCTCTGAGGTCATTAAAGATCCCATGGCACTTATCGTAAGAGTAGGGGTGTTAACCCCGGTGTCCTGGCTAAAATTCCCAATCTGGCCCTCAAACCATCATGGTCACCTAATAATCCCCAGTTTACAATTGGCTCATTCATCCCCCTCCTCTCCCCTGTAACTATTCCCCAGGTCGTTGCTGCAAATGAGAACCTGTTCTCAATCAACTTACCTGGTAAAATAACGGTAAAATAAAAAATAAAATAAAAAAATCGCTGGAAAATAAATGGGATTAACTGAAAGCACGTTTATCCTACCAATGGAACATTACAAACTGCAGTATCTTATGTTTCACCGAGTCGTGGCTGAAGGACGACATTAAAAACATACTGCTGGCGGGTTATACACTCTATCGACAGGACAGAACAGCAGCTTCTGGTAAGACACGGGGCAGGGGCCTATGCATTTATGTAAACAACAGCTGGTGCACCATATCTAAGGAAGTCTCAAGGTTTTGCTCGTCTGAGGTGGAGTGTATCATGATAAGCTGTAGACCACACGATCTACCTAGAGAATTTTCATCTGTATTTTTCGTAGCTGTCTACATACCACCACATACCGATGCTGACACTAAAACCGCACTCAATGAGCTGTATTCTGCCATAAACAAACAGGAAAATGCTCGTCCAGACGTGGCGCTCCTAGTGGCTGGGGACTTTAATGCAGGGAAACTTGGATCAGTTTTACCTAATTTCTATCAGCATGTTAAATGTGCAACCAGAGGGAAAAGAATTCTAGACCTTAGCTCCGCACACAGAGACGCATACAAAGCTCTCCCTCACCCTCCATTTGGCAAATCTGACCATAGTTCTATCCTCCTGATTCCGGCTTACAAGCTAAAATTAAAGCAGGAAGCACCTATTCATTAACTACAGCTCAGCATTCAACACCATAGTGCCCTCAAAGCTCATCACTTAACATCTCCCTCTGCAACTGGCTCCTGGGCTTCCTGACGGGACGCCCCCAGATAGTAAGGGTAGGTAACAACACATCCTCAACACGGGGGCTCCTCAGGGGTGCGTGCTCAGTCCCCTCCTGTACTTCCTGTTCCATGACTGCACGGCCAAGCACAACTCCAACACCATAATTAAGTTTGCTGATGACACAACAGTGGTAGGCCTGATCACCGACAACGATGAGACAGCCTATAGGGAGGAGGTCAGAGACCTGACTGTGTGGTGCCAGGACAACAACCTCTCCCTCAACGTGAGCAAGACAAAAGAGATGATTGTGGACTACAGGAAAAGAAGGACCGAGCACGCCCCCATTCTCATCGACGGGGCTGTAGTGGAGCAGGTTGAGAGCTTCAAGTTCCTTGGCGTCCACATCACCAATAAACTAACATGGTCCAAGCACACCAAAACAGTCGTGAAGAGGGCATGACAAAACCTATTCACCCTCAGGAGACTGAAAAGATTTGGCATGGGTCCTCAGATTCTCAAAAGGTTTTACAGCTGCACCATCGAGAGCATCCTGACGGGTTCCATCACTGCCTGGTATGGCAACTGCTTGTAAAACTGCGTTGTTGGTTAAGGGATATACCTTCTGGCTGTTTCCGGCAAGGTCCTGGCAAAGGTGATGCTACACAGGTTGATGAACTATATCACAGAGGAACCGCTGCCAGAGTCACAATGCGGCTTCATAAAGAACAGGAGTACGGTCGACATGATAGTCACGGCACGGCAACTCCAGGAGAAGTGCAGTGAACAACATCAAACCTAGAGGATGCTGCTGCCGACCGTTCCACCTGGCGGCAGCTCTGCCAAAGAGGTGAACAGAGGTGGGAGGAGGAGAGGAGCACAAAGAGACAGCAAAAACAGCTCAGGAGACATACATGCCTGCCCCCGCCAACACAGACTGCATTTGCCCCAACTGCAATAAAGTTTGTGGATCTCGGATTAGACTCTACAGTCACCAAAGAATTCACCGTTAACTCAGAAGTGGAAGTCATCATCGGATACAATGGACTACCGTAACCTAACCTAACCAATGTGGTGGTGGTGCTGGTGCAGACTTGACCAGTGACATTGCCACAGACTTGACCCTGCCACTCTTTATGGAAGAGTGACAAATGGACCCAGAGACAAGGCCTAGGGACAGCCAGTGATTGTCATACGGACAGAGGCAAAAATATAATGTTTGTATGTTTAGAAAGGAGACAGGTTGCAGGCAAGATAAATCACACAATTATCATGACCTGCTAGTAAGTAAACAGTAATCAATCCTTCATATCATAGCAACATTAGTTCTCAGTGTTTCTCTCTCATATGCCTGGTGTTGGTATTTCTCATTAGAAGTGATTGCATAAACTACAGCTGGTAAACCCTAGCAGCTGTTACCAGACTATGATCCTCTCTCTATGAGGATGTGTTCTGCATGATGGGAGAATATTTATAGATACTCTATTAATCACAGCCATCCCTCCGATGAGATCCGCCTCCTGTCTCACCATCTCACTCCGCATGATCTTGGCATTCGCGTCGGGAGCGGCTGTCCTGCTTTTTCATTAGTGTCAATCACTCCCGTACGCGCTCATTCCGCCCGGAACAACCCGCTGGCCTCAGGAGCTCACTCAAGCATTTGTCCCGCCTCGTCACCGTGATTGACAGGTCTGCGAGCTGCTGACGTGCCCGTCAGGCCTTAATCAGGAAGAGCAGCGGAGGCTGTGGTTGGATGGGGAGGGGAGGGCAGTCAGAGCCATGTCTCATAGCCGTGTGTCACTCTGGCCTGTCCAAGGCCTGTCCAACACACTCCCATTCATTACCTCACTGTTTATCTAAATGCTCATCCATTCCTCTAGGGAGGAACAGCCCTGAATCCTCACACACACACATCTGATATTGTCTTATTTTGGCTTCCTGTTCTGATAGGAAGAATACAGAGGCCAACAGCAGCCATCTGTATCTGTGCATCTAAAATGTTTTTCAAAATAAATGACAAATGATTTCAAATAGAAAGGAGACATCGAGGCTCTGAGTGGTGCAGTGGTCTAAGGCGCCACTACAGCCTGCACAGTCCGGGTTAGAGGAAGGTTTGGCTGGGGGAGGTTTTCCTTGGCTCGTCCTCTAGCGACTCCTTGTGGTGGGCTGGGCGCCTGCAAGTTGACTTCGGTCGTCAGTCAAATGGCGTTTCCTGGTGTGGCTGACTTCTGGGTTAAGCGGCGTGTTAAGAAGTTGTTGGACAGGTGGGTCCTGTTTTGGAGGATGCATGTCTCAACCTTTACCTCTCCCGAGCCCATAGAGGAGTTGCAGCGATGAGACAAGGTTATAACTAGCCCATCGGTCATCTTGACATGGCCATTGCTGTAGTTCTGACCATATTTTTCTCATAATTTATCTTAACACAACAGGGTGTCATTATACCTGTACAGGATACTTGAACAGACGAATCAGAGGAGTGTTATAGAAGAAAGAGAGTCAATCACCAGTATGAGGTTTTTTGATTATTTTGTGAAATTATTTGCCTAAGGAACCCTGTTGGCTTACCTGGTGCTGTGGTTGGGCCGCTGACAGGGGAGATGGGGCCAGAGCCGGAGCGTGATTGGTTGGAGCCCACAGGGGACCCAACAGGAGAGGACGATGGGCCGCTGCCTTGACCAGACAGGTGGGGTGACGCGTGGGGTGAGAAGGGTGACTGGGCTGGGTTACTCTGCTCCCCCTGGCTACTGGTGGAGCCTGTAGCACTGATGGCTGAACTGTGACCAGCCTCTGTACCTGTAGGGAGGTCATCTATGGAGCCAGACAGGTCCTGGAACAGAGAAAGAGAGAGACAGGAGAGATGGTGAGCGAAGAATATCATAAGGGATACTATCACAAAACAACAAGAGAGTAGCGTAACAGTATAACTTTAAACCGTCCCCTCGCCCTGACACGGGCGCGAACCAGGGAACCTCTGCACACATCAACAACGGTCGCCCACGAAGCATCGTTACCTATCGCGCCACAAAGGCCGCGGCCCTTGCAGAGCAAGGGGCAACACTACTTCTAGGTTTCAGAGCAAGTGACGTAACTGATTGAACCGCTACTAGCGCGTACCCGCTAACTAGCTAGCCATTTCACATCCGTTACACTAGCACTGGGCATGCTGTGGATTACAACATAGTAATACATAACCCACAAAGCCCAACAATACTCCACAATACTCTCACAATAGAGCACTATACTGAAACTATACTGAAAGCAGTATAGTGCCTTGCTGGTGTAGGTATGTCTGTTCTGTGTGATGTGTAATGGGCCAGTATTCAAGGCTGAGCTTATGTTACACACATCCCCTGTGGGGAGAGAGAGGCGAGGGGGAGGTAGGAGGGAGGGGAGGGTGTGGGGCATTGACTGGTTAAGGATATTCTGAACAATTTCTAGGGAATCCCCTATGAATGCCGACAGTCTGAATGATAGTCTTATAAAAGAGGAGATTGAAGGGAGAGGGAGGTAGATAGTCCCTTAAACACACATCCCCGCAGTTCTCCAGCTGCACTAAGGGAAGGCCACCCACCCACCACTGATGGGATATGTGGGCCACAACCCAGGAGAGGCATCTATAATAACAATTATTTGGTGGGTACTTATATTTGTCCTATTTCAGTGAATTGGAAATGTGTTTTTTGCATATCCCACTCACCTGAGACACCCTTGGAGACTGGGGTCACAGCTAGTGTCTGACATTATCAACATTGAACCTGGAGCAATTAGGGTTAAGTGCCTTGCTGAATGGCACATCAGCAGATTGTTCACCTTGTCAGCTCGGGGATGCCAACTAGCATCCTTTCAGTTACTGGCCCAATAATGTAACCTCTAGGCCACCTGCTGTAGCTAGCGATCTGTCTCTCTATCTGTCTGTCTATCTGTCTGTCTTTCTGTCCACCCACCACCGTCAGTCAGGTTCCACAGAATCTGTCCCCAGCCACCTCCATGAACCTTTATCTAACCCTCTCTACGGCCACCAAAGACCTCTCCTGTGTCTCCTAAAATGGCCATAGGGAAAATACTGGATCAAAGCTGAAGATGAAACCAGCTACTACTGTGGTTCTTTCACCAATTTATGTATTATTGTCATCTATTGTTTACTGAAGCATAACATGTTGAGTGTTATGGTATATTGTCCAGATGAATAAGAAGGTTTTGTGGTCATAAAAAGTGATAATGTTACAGACGATACATGTTGTTCATGTATCCTCTGTGGTGGCACAGGCTTTTGTTTTCGTCATGCCTCCGTGGCTGCCCCCTTCGCCCGCCCTACCACCCGCCCGCCTGGTCTGCCCGCCCTGCTCTGCCAGGCTGTCTCAGTCTGTCAGATGGCATCATCTGCCCGTGCTCGATCAGCCCAGCACACACAGAGGCCTCTTTCTTTCTGTTTCTCTCTACCACTTCCCTCACTTTCTCTCTGTCAGCGGTGTCACTCGCTGTCCCAACCAATCAACTCTACTGAGCTAGATGATGTCATAGGCTGTCTCAACCAATCACCAGAGCTATTTTTCTGAGCAGGCAGTCACAGGTCACCGCAAGTGCGTGCCATATGACACAGTGGGGTCCTGCAAAGAGGGGAACCATGGTGACGTATTTCTAAACAGGTGAATCTAGTGTGACATCCACCTGATTGTTAGCCTCAGAGCCAATTAAAAAAGGGAAAGCACTGTGAATAATAACATTACTCGCTAGTCGCCAGTTCCCAATAACCGTTGGGCAGAAAAGCACATCATTAATTTGGAGGATTTGAGGATTGACCTGTTTGGATTAGACTCATGCTTGACGGCATCTAGACAGTGTTGTGACTGAGAGAGCCCAGGGAATAAGACCAGGCTCTTCCACAGATCTAACAGTGAAGAATCCCAGCTGCTGCTCTCTACACAGTGATATTTCCAGCAGTAAATAGCCAGTCCAGCCAAATACCCAACGAGCTAGCTTGGGCCCTTTCCAAAGTGGCCTAAATCTAATTGGTTTGCCTCTGTGCTGCAAATTGCTCTGTGCATTGAGTCTCCAAATAGCTGTCAACTACTCCCAGTTGGCATCTTGTATCACTTAATGTGCTTCTGAAGCATGTAATTGTCATAATAAGAAAAATATTGAGGTGATAATAACCACTTACGTTGAGATGGCCAGACCCCCAAGTAATGGCCTCCTATCTAGACGCTTCACACTACGTTTGAGAGGCAGTCATTCGTGACCCTTCACCTCAGGGGTGTTGGCATCAGCCTCCCTCCCTCTCCCTCTCTCTCTGAGGCTGTCAGCCTGTCAGACTCAGACAGGCAGGGGCACTAAGGGGACAGCTGAGCCAACACACACAGTAGAAACACACACACACAAACACACTCATAGAAACACACACGCACGCACATGTACACACAGGCACGACATGCACACACCTCACACACACACCAGATCACCAACCTATGACTGAGTGGGAGAAAAAAAACATCATTTATTAAGGAGTGGTCTTTCCACTGACTGTCCCCCCTGAGCAGGCAGAGACATGCACAAATTATATATACATATTTATTTTACCAGGCAAGTCAGTTAAGAACAAATTCTTATTTACAATGACGGCCTACTCCGGCCAAACCCAGACAACTGTGCGCCGTCCTATGGGACTCCCAATCACAGCCGGATGTGATACAGCCTGGATTCAAACCAGGTACTATAGTGACACTTCTTGCACTGAGATGCAGTGCCTTAGACCGCTGCACCACTCGAGTGCCCTAACTAATGAGTGCTGCTGGGAAGGGAAGGGAACAGGCAGTGTTCCCCAGTCCAGGATTCTCTGGTCACGCTGTCTAGACAGGGAGGAGTCAGGCACCACACCACAGCTTCCTGTCTGTGGACCATGGGGAAAGAGAGCATTGACCCTCATACTTCCTCACAGACATACTGCACGGCACACACTCAAGTGAACCAGGGTGAACCAGCATGGCTGTATAGAGCAGGGAAGGCTTTCTTACAAGAGGCTGGGACTGTAGTTGCTGCTAGGGCTAGGTCAGAGGCTGTAGCTGGCTGGGTGGAGCAGAGGACCGGGGCCATGCAGGGCTGGTGTTGTCAGCTCTGGTTTAGGTGGCTCTTGGGGCAGTGCTGTCCAGCGTGTCACCTCGCTGTTGGAGGGACCAGCCACCCGCTGCCACTCCAGCTTCCACCACCAGATCCCCCTGTCACCCTGCTGCAACCGCCCTGCCACCAGGCCAGACAGGCTAGCTGACACAGCCTAGTCACAGTGGCACAGCAGCAGGGATGACAGGGAGGCTGGTGGGTAGGAGGGTGAGGAATGGTAGAGGGTTTGTGTGTGGGTGGGGAGAGTTCTCTACCCTTCTCTCTCTCTTTCTCTCTTTCTCTCTTTCTTTCTCTCTCTCTCTCTGTTTCCAGTTATTAAGATATCCTCACACAGGACATGAACAGGTTAAAAGCTGATATTCAAAGTGTCTGCAGTGACATACAAGGGGAAACTCTAATGGAGGGGAAAAGTTACATTTAAAATCCAAAGATCCAAATGTTAATCGGCCATGTTGCTATCGAAGGCTCAACTGCTGTACCCACTGGTATTTAAAACTAACTCGGTGGACTCGTACAGTACAGAAGGCTTATTCCTCTCTTTCTCTGAGTAAATAGAATGATGACAGCTGTAATTAGGTCTAATAGATGTCTGTTGTGAGCCCTCTGGGGATGCTCTCACTCTCTCACTGTTCTCGTTACTGCCTTCGGACTGCTGTGCTGCTGCTCCCTCTCTCTTAGAAAAAAAGGTCCTATCTAGGACCTAAAAGGGTTCTTCGGCTGTTCCCATAGGAGAACCCTTTGAAGAACCCTTTTTGGCTGCAGGTAGAACGCTTTTGGTTCCAGGTCTAACTCTTTCCACAGATGAAACCAAAAGGATTATACCTGGAACCAAAAAGGGTTCTCCTATGGGATAGTTGAATAATCCTTTTAGAACACTTTTTTCTAAGAATGTAGCAGTGGAAATGCTATTACACTTAAGATATTTTTCTTCCCCAAAACGTTGAGTTGAGTAAATTAAAGGTCATGCATATTACGAAATGAAATGCCATGCAAATTATGAATTAAAATGGCATGCAAATTATGAAATGAAATGCCATACAAATTATGAAATGCCATGCAAATTATGAAATGAAATGCCATGCAAATTATTTTCTGAATGGTTGTGTGTCAGGGAGGGAGCGGGGGAGTGGAGGGTAATGGGATGCCCCATGTAGACAGCTCCGTTCACAAGGTGCGACTAAATACCATGTAGAGACAGAGAGGAACTCACAAAACACTCCCAGCTACAGAGTACAGAGCTGGCATAGGCTCAGAAAGGCAGAGGAGAGAGATGTGTACATGTGTTTGCAGGGGAAACTGAGCGAGTGAGAGAGAAAGATTATAATGGTAATGATGATGATGATGATGCTGATGCTGATGGTGTTGATTGTGGTGATAACAGTAATGATGATGACGATGATGATGATGCTGATGGTGTTGGTTGTGGTGATAACACTAATGATGATGACAATGATGATGATGCTGATGGTGTTGGTTGTGGGGATGACAGTAATGATGACGACGATGATGATGATGCTGATGGTGTTGGTTGTGGTGATGACAGTGATGATGATTATGATGATGATGATGATGATGATGATGATGATGATGATGATGCTGATGGTGTTGGTTGTGGGGATGACAGTGATGATGATGATGATGATGATGATGATGATGATGATGATGATGATGATGATGATGATGATGATGCTGATGCTGATGGTGTTGGTTGTGGTGATAACACTAATGATGATGACAATGATGATGATGATGATGATGATGATGATGCTGATGATGATGATGATGATGATGATGATGATGATGCTGATGATGATGATGCTGATGGTGTTGGTTGTGGGGATGACAGTGATTATGATGATGATGATGATGATGATGATGATGATGATGATGATGATGATGATGATGCTGATGCTGATGGTGTTGGTTGTGGTGATAACACTAATGATGATGACAATGATGATGATGCTGATGGTGTTGGTTGTGGTGATGACAGTGATGATGATTATGATGATGATGATGATGATGATGATGATGATGATGATGATGATGATGATGATGATGATGATGATGATGATGATGATGCTGTTGGTTGTGGTGATAACAGTAATGATGATGACGATGATGATGATGATGTTGGTTGTGATGATGATGGTTGTGGTGATGACAGTGATTATGATTATGATGATTATGATGATGATGCTGATGTTGTTGGTTGTGGTGATGATGATGATGATGATGATGATGATGATGATGATGATGATGATGATGATGATGCTGTTGGTTGTGGTGATGACAGTAATGATGATAATGATGGTATTGGTTGTGATGATGACAGTGATGATGATGAGGATGATGATGATGATGCTGCTGCTGATGTGTTAGTTGTGGTGTTGGTTGGGGTGGAAATGATGGTAATGATAATGATGAATCATTTGAATGTTCTGAGGGGAGTTTTCTACTATGCCACAGGCTACAAAACCATCTGGCCATGCTACTGACCGACAGAGCTCTCTGATCAGGAGAAGTCATTATGGGCCATACAACAGTCATATCAGTCTCCTGACTCATCAATGTCCCAGTGCCTGTTGTCCTTTGTGTCACAGGTGGCACTGTTGGGAAGTCAGGTTCCATCCCACATCTCCATGGCTGGCTGGGTGCCATGACGACATTCCAAGCAGCCCAGGAGCTTACTGCACTCAGTGCCAAGTCCTCTTCTGTCATAGTGGAACATCTCTGAGAGGACCCTACAGGAGCCTCTTGGGCCTGCCTGTCTGTGCAATAACACCAACCATTAAACCAAGACATCCAAGAACAGACCGTGTCGTCAGGAAAAACTCCTGTCCCAGGCTATATCTCCAGATCAGGCAACATATTATGTGGAACTAGGATGTGAGGGAAATGCTGTGTTCTACAGACAGGACTATAGAACCCAATCTGAGGGATGCTACCATGTTTAAAATTACATTTATTTGATGTTCAAGCAA
Source organism: Salvelinus fontinalis (assembly GCF_029448725.1). Lineage (NCBI taxonomy): Eukaryota > Metazoa > Chordata > Actinopteri > Salmoniformes > Salmonidae > Salvelinus > Salvelinus fontinalis. The sequence goes on from NW_026601097.1 coordinate 23,392, forward strand.
GTCGTTTTTCGCAGAGCGAGAACAAAGTGTTCCGGGTCTCTATAGTTGCAGGAGAGACACAGTGTCAGAAAGCAATATGTGCTTTTCTATTTCGCTACAATGGCTGCACAAAGCACAGGCAATCTCATGATAATACTCCCGCCACATAATAACAAACTGTCTAGACTTTCAACATCAACACAGACAGGCAAAAAATACACTTCCTCTTCAGACACACTAGTAGTTAACATAATGTTTCTAGAGTTCTCTCACTTCTATAGATATACAGCATCACTCCCAAAGCCAATGTCTACTTCTTGGACTGTCCATGTCTGTCTGCCACAAAGTCTGGTCTGCTGGGTGCATACACACACGTCCTGAGTGTATCTACAGTCCTCAGGCTAATAAGGCAGCCAGACAACCTACCACCACGCCCATGTTTCCAGTCTGCTGTGGTGTGTGAGAGCGCTAATGCTAAAACTAGCCCATTAGTGTTATTTGTCGTTGGGGTGATATGCAGCTTGCGGAGTGATAACTCTCCCTCTCTAAGCCCTCAGTAATGTGGAGATAGGAAGAGAGTCTGTTTGGAAGACCCGTTTGAAGCCCTATTACTCCTAAGCCTGTAAAGACACCCAAATCTGGTGGCGCTTGTCTCCAAACCAGGGGATTAGTGTTGAGTTTCACTGTGATTCCCCCTGATAATACGACAGAGCTTGATAGAGCCGGCCCGAGCAGAACGAGCGCTTAACGCACGCCGGCCCTATTCACTTAACGCACGCCTCATTGTCTCTCTGAACAATGACGACAATAAAGTACCCCAGCCCTCCACAGTTCAACCTTTAATCGCTAGATAAATGTTCAGGATAGTCCCTTTGTACCCTATATTGAGGTTGAAGTTGCCACCCCACAAACCCTGCCATCTAATATTTTTTATTCCACTAAACAGTTTTTATTTATTTAGTCTTCCATTTAAAAGAGGGGGCCTTGATGAGCGTCGACAAGCCAGGCAGGCCGTTAATATTTGAGCTGTTGAAATGTTGTTTTTTCATTCACCACAAAGGCTCTAACTGGTTTAATGCATAAGCAGACCACTCCCCTCCACCCCTCCTACCCTCCACCCCTCCTCCCCTCTTCCCCTCCTACCCTCCACCCCTCCTCCCCTCTTCCCCTCCTACCCTCCACCCCTCCTCCCCTCTTCCCCTCCTACCCTCCACCCCTCCTCCCCTCTTCCCCTCCTACCCTCCACCCCTCCTCCCCTCCTCCCCTCCTCCACCACTCCACCCCTCCTCCCCTCATCCCCTCCACCCCTCCTCCCCTCCACCCCTCTACCCGTCCTCCCCTCCACCCCTCCTCCACCACTCCACCCCTCCTCCCCTCCATCCCTCCTCCCCTCCATCCCTACAGCACCTATTCATTATGTTCTCATTGCATCTACTAATGTTTTTATTTATGGAATTCCGCTATGCCATACTCACCCCCCCACCCCTCCTCCTCTCCACTCACCCCAGAGACATACTCACCCCCCCCCACCCCTCCTCCTCTCCACTCACCCTAGAGACATACTCACCCCCCCACCCCTCCTCCTCTCCACTCACCCCAGAGACATACTCACCCCCCCAACCCTCCTCCTCTCCACTCACCCCAGAGACATACTCACCCCCCCACCCTTCCTCCTCTCCACTCACCCCAGAGACATACTCACCCTCCCCACCCCTCCTCCTCTCCACTCACCCTAGAGACATACTCAACCCCCACCCCTCCTCCTCTCCACTCACCCCAGAGACATACTCACCCCCCCACCCCTCCTCCTCTCCACTCACCCCAGAGACATACTCACCCCCCCCACCCCTCCTCCTCTCCACTCACCCCGTCCTCCCCTCCACCCCTCCTCCACCACTCCACCCCTCCTCCCCTCCATCCCTCCTCCCCTCCATCCCTACAGCACCTATTCATTATGTTCTCATTGCATCTACTAATGTTTTTATTTATGGAATTCCCCTATGCCATACTCACCCCCCCACCCCTCCTCCTCTCCACTCACCCCAGAGACATACTCACCCCCCAACCCTCCTCCTCTCCACTCACCCTAAAGACATACTCACCCCCCCACCCCTCCTCCTCTCCACTCACCCCAGAGACATACTCACCCCCCACCCCTCCTCCTCTCCACTCACCCCAGAGACATACTCACCCCCCCACCCCTCCTCCTCTCCACTCACCCCAGAGACATACTCACCCCCCCCACCCCTCCTCCTCTCCACTCACCCCAGAGACATACTCACCTCCCCACCCCTCCTCCTCTCCACTCACCCCAGAGACATACTCACCCCCCCACCCCTCCTCCTCTCCACTCACCCCAGAGACATACTCACCCCCCCACCCCTCCTCCTCTCCACTCACCCCAGAGACATACTCACCTCCCCACCCCTCCTCCTCTCCACTTACCCCAGAGACATACTCACCCCCCACCCCTCCTCCTCTCCACTCACCCCAGAGACATACTCACCCCCCCAACTCTCCATTCACCCCAAAGACATACTCACCCCCCCACCCCTCCTCGTCTCCACTCACCCAGAGAGAGAGAGACAGAGAAGAAACTTAGAGCGAAGGGAGGAATAGAAAATAAATAAATAAAACAGCCAAATTCCTAATTTCTAATTCAACTGCTCATTCAGCTTAACCTCTCTCTCTCCTCTGCAATTAAAGCACCTGCCACATCCTTCACGCTGTGCTGCTGCCTCCCACCCTCCATGCCCGCCCGCCCGCCCGCCCGCCGCACAGAGCAGCCACACGGCTAAATAATGCAGTGCATCCTGCGCCACGCATCCTTTATCATCCCAAATGACAGCCATTTGCATATCTCCCCAGTCAATTAGAGCGGAATAATCAGCCCATAATTGGGGGAGAGCGCCGGTAATCACCCAACCCTGGCACACCGTCAGGACAAACGGGGGGAGGGGGAAGAAGAGGGGCTGAGGTAGGAGAGGTGGGGGGACAGCCTTCATACTTCAACCTAGTGTTCTATCCTACTATGCTACAGTCCAGAATTCTCCTCTCTCACATGCCCTCTTCCACTGTCTCTTTTGTTTTTCAAACTCTCTTACTTGAACTCCCTACCCACCAACTATCATGTGTTATGTATCCTTAGTACAGTACTAGGAACAGACATTCTCCAGATACATGAACGTTAGAGTACACAGGTATCTCTCTTGAGTGAAAGAGGTAGAAAGAGACTGCGGAGGTCTACAATTGTTTTTCTGAGGTCTTGATTTCTTTTGACTTTCCCATGATGTCAAGCAAAGAAGAACTGCGTTTGAAGGTAGGCCTTGAAATACATCCACAGGTACACCTCCAATTGACTCAAATTATGTAAATTAGCCTAACAGAAGCTTCTAAAGCCATGACATAATTTTCTGGAATTTTCCAAGCTGTTTAAAGGCACAGTCAACTTAGTGTATGTAAACTTCTGACCAACTGGAATTGTGATACAGTGAATTATAAGTAAAATAATCTGTCTGTAAACAATTGGTGGGAAAATTACTTGTGTCATGCACAAAGTAGATGTCCTAACCGACTTGCCAAAACTATAGTTTGTCAACAAGAAATTTGTGGAGTGGCTGAAAAACGAGTTTTAATGACTCCAACCTAAGTGTATGTAAACTTCCGACTTCAACTGTATATACAGTGCATTCGAAAAGTATTCAGACCCCTTGACTTTTTTAAATTTTTGATACTTTACAGCCTTATTCTTTTTTCCTCATCAATCTACACATAATACCCCATAATGACAAAGCAAAAACTGGCTTGTAGAAATTTTTGTAAATGTATTAAAAAGAAAAGAAAACTGAAATATGCCATTTATTCACACCCTTTACTCAGTACTTTGTTGAAGCACCGTCTTCTTGGGTATCTATTTGGGGAGTTTCTCCATTTCTTTCTGCAGATCCTCTCAAGCTCTGTCAGGTTGGATGGGGAGCGTTGCTGTCAAGCTATTTTCAGGTCTCTCCAGAGATGTTCGATCGGGTTCAAGTCCGGGCTCTGGCTAGGCCACTGAAGGACATTTAGAGACTTGCCCGAAGCCACTCCTGCGTTGTCTTGGCTGTGTGCTTAGGGTCATTAACCTGTTGGAGCTGAACCTTCGCCCCAGTCTAAGGTCCTGAGCGCTCTGGAGCAGGTTTTCATTAAGGATCTCTCTGTACTTTGCTCCGTTCATCTTTGTCTCGATCCTGACTAGTCTCCCAGTCCCCGCTGCTGAAAATCATCCCCACAGCATGATGCTGCCACCACCATGCTTCACCGTAGGGATGGTGCCAGGTTTCCTCCAGACGTGACGCTTGGTATTCAGACCAAAGAGTTCAATCTTGGTTTCATCAGACCAGAGAATCTTGTTTCTCATGGTCTGAGAGTCTTTAGGTACCTTTTGGCAAACTCCAAGTGGGTTGTCATGTGCCTATTACTGAGGAGTGGCTTCCAATCAAGCCTTTCTACCATAAAGACCTGATTGGTGGAGTGCTGCAGAGATGGTTGTTCTTCTGGAAGGTTCTCCCATCTCCACAGAGGAACTCTAGATCTCTGTTAGATGGAACACTGTGTTCTTGGTCACCTCCCTGACCAAGGCCCTTCTCCCCCCGATTGCTCAGTTTGGCTGGGTGGCCAGCTCTAGGTAGAGTCTTGGTGGTTCCAAACGCCTTCCATTTAAGAATGATGGAGGCCACTGTGTTCTTGGGGACCTTCAATGCTACAGAAATGTTTTGGTACCATTCCCAAGATATGTGCCTCGACACAATCCTGTCTCGGAGCTCTACGGACAATTCCTTCGACTCATGGCTTGTTTTTTGATCTGACATGCACTGTCAACTGTGGGACCTTATATAGACAGGTGTGTGCCTTTCCAAATCATGTCCAATCAATTGAATTTACCACAGGTGGACTCCAATCGAGGTGGACTCCAATCAACATCTCAAGGATGACCAATGGAAACAGGATGCACCTGTGCTCAATTTCGAGTCTCAAAGCAAAGGGTCTGAAAACTTAATAAATGATCAAACATGTCAAAAAAACGGTTTTCATTTTGTCATTATGGGGTATTGTGTGTAGATTGTTGAGGAAAAACAAATATTTAATCAATTTTAGAAAAGGCTGTAAAGTAAATTAACGTGGAAAAAGTCAAATGGTCTGAATGCTTTCCGAAGGCTCTGTATATACAGTACTAGTCAAAATTTGGACACACCTACTCATTCAAGGATTTTTCTTTATTTTTACTATTTTCTACATTGTAGAATAATAGTGAAGACATCAAAACTATGAAATAACACATATGGAGTCATGTAATAACCAAAAAAGTGTTAAACAAATCAAAATATATTTTATATTTGAGATTCTTCAAAGTAGCCACCCTTTGCCTTGATGACAGCTTTGCACACTCTTGGCATCATCTCAACCAGCTTCACCTGGAATGCTTTTCCAACAGTATTAAAGGAGTTCCCACATGTGCTTAGCACTTGTTGGCTGCTGTTCCTTCACTCTGCGGTTCAACTCATCCCAAACCATCTCAATTGGGTTGAGGTTAGGTGATTGTGGAGGCCAGGACATCTGATGCAGCACTCCATCACTCTCCTTCTTGGTCAAATAGCCCTTACACAGCCTGGAGGTGTGTTTTGGGTCATTATCCTGTTGAAAAACAAATGATAGTTCCACTAAGCTCAAACCAGATGGGATGGCGTATCACTGCAGAATGCTGTGGTAGCCATGCGGGTTCAGTGTGCCGTGAATTCTAAATAAATCACAGACAGTGTCACCAGCAAAGCACTCCCACACCATCACACTTTCACGGTGTGAACCACACATGAGGAGATCATCCGTTCACCTACTCTGCGTCTCACAAAAGCACTGCTGTTGGAGACAAAAATCTCAAATTTGAACTCATCAGACCAAAGAACAGTTTCTACCAGTCTAATGTCCATTGCTCGTGTTTCTTGGCCCAAGCAAGTCTCTTCTTATTATTGGTTTCTTTTAGTAGTTATTTATTTGCAGCAATTTGACCAAAGGCCTGATTCATGCAGTCTCCTCTGAACAGTTGATGTTGAGATATGTCTGTTACTTGAACTCCGTGAAGCATTTATTTGGGCTGCAATTTCTGAGGCTGGTAACTCTAACGAGCTTATCCTCTGTAGCAGAGGTAACTCTGGGTCTTCCTTTCCTGTTGCGGTCTTCATGAGAGCCAGTTTCATCATAGCGATTGATGGTTTTTGTGACTGCGCTTGATGAAACTTTCAAAGTCCTGAAATTTTCCGTACTGACTGACGTTTATGTCTTAAAGTAATGATTGACTGTCGTTTCTCTTTGCTTATTTGAGCTGTTCTTGCCATGATATGGACTTGGTCTTTTACCAAATAGGGCTATCTTCTGTATACCCCCCCTACCTTGTCACAACACAACTGATTGGCTGAAACGCATTAACTTCTTATGACTGCAGGGGCAGTATTGAGTAGCTTGGATGAAAGGTGCACAGAGGTGCCCATAGTAAACGGCCTGCTCCTCAGTCCCAGTTGCTAATATATGCATATTATTATTCGTATTGGATAGAAAACACTCTGACGTTTCTAAAACTGTTTGACTGATGTCTGTGAGTACAACAGAACTCATATGGCAGGCAAAAACCTGAGAAGAAATCCAAACAGGAAGTGGGAATTCTGAGGTTGGTCGATTTTCAACCACGACCCTATTGAATGCACAGTGGGATATGGATGAGTTTGCACTTCCTACGGCTTCCACTAGATGTCAACAGTCTGTAGAACCTTGTCTGATGCCTCTACTGTGAAGTGGGGCCGAAGGAGACAGGAATTAGTCAGGTCTATCATGACCTGACCATGCTCTGACAATGCGCGTTCATATGAGAGGGAGCTCTGTTCCATCGCACATCTGAAGTCAATGTAATTCTCCGGTTGGAACGTTACTGAAGATTTATGTTAAAAACATTCTAAAGATTGATTCAATACATCGTTTGACATGTTTCTACTGACTGTTACGGAACTTTTTGACATTTTGTCTGCTTTTAGTGAACGCGCTTCCTGGCTTTGGATTTGTTTACCAAACACGCTAACAAAATTAGCTATTTGGACATAAATGATTGACATTACCGAACAAACAAACATTTCTTGTGGAAGTGGGAGTCCTGGGAGTGCATTCCGACGAAGATCAGCAAAGGTAAGTGAAGATTTTGTGGCTGAACCCTGTTCTCAGATTATTGAATATTGTGCTTTTGCCGTAAAGCTTTTTGAAATCTGACACAGCGGTTGCATTATGAACAAGTTTATCTTTAATTCTATGGAAAACATGTTTCTTTCATCAAAGTTTATGATGAGTATTTATGTTATTTGACGTGGCTCTCTGCAATTTCTCCGGATATTTTGGAGGCATTTCTGAACATGGCGCCAATGTAAACTGAGGTTTTTGGATATAAATATGATCTTAATCGAACAAAACAAATATGTATTGTGTAACACGAAGTCCTATGAGTGTCATCTGATGAACATCATCAAAGGTTAGTGATTTCTTTTATCTCTATTTCTGCTTTTTGTGACTCCTGTCTTTGGCTGGAAAAATGACTGTGTTTGTTTGTGATTTTGCAGTGACCTAACATAATCGTTTGTGGTGCTTTCGCTGTAAAGCCTATTTGAAATCGGACACTTTGGTGGGATTAACAACAAGATTACCTTTAAAATGGTATAAGATACATGTATGTTTGAGGAATTTTAATTCAAAGCTGGAATTTTCACTGGCTGTTGTCATATCATCCCGTTAACGGGATTGCAGCCATAAGAAGTTTTTAAGAAGGAAAGACGCCCATATTCTAAAACATGCATCCTATTTGTAACAAGGCACTAAAGAAAACTGCAAAAAATGTGTCAAAGAAATGAACTTTATGTCCTTAATACAAAGCGTTATGGGGCAAATCCAATAAAACACATCACTAAGTACCACTCTTCATATTTTCAAGCATGGTGGTGGCTGCATCATGTTATGGTTATGCTTCTCATCAGCAAGGATTAGGGAGTTTTTTGGGATAAAAAGAAAAGGAATAAAGCTGATCAAAGGCAAAATCCAAAAGGAAAACCTGTTTCATTCTGCTTTCCAACAGACACTGGGATACAAATTCACCTTTCAGCAGGACAATAACCTAAAACACAAAGCCAAATATACGCATTGAATGTTCCTAAGTGGCCTAGTTTTGGCTTAAGTCAGCTTGAAAATCTATGGCAAGACTTGGCTGCCTAGCAATGATCAACAACCAACTTGACAAAGCTTGAAGAATTTTGAAAAGAATAATGTGCAAATATTGTCCAATCCAGGTGTGTAAAGCTCTTAGAGACTTACCAAGAAAGACTCAAAGCTGTAATCACTGCCAAATTTGATTCTAACATGTATTGAATACTTATGTAAATGAGATATTTCTGTATTTCATTTTCAATAAATTTGCAAATACATGTTTTCACTTCGTCATTATGGGGTATTGTGTGTAGATGGGTTTTAAAAAATTGGTTAATTTTGAATTCAGGCTTTAATACAACAAAATGTGCAATACGTCTAGGGGTATGAATACTTTCTGAAGGCACTAAATATACTGTAGCGTGAAGAGGAACATCAGAGCCAGACAAGGTTAGTTCCCTCCTGTATCACTTTTCCTTTGTGCTCTGCTTCTCATCCTAGACCTTGGTATTTCCTCAGCTCACTGCAGTTCAAAGCTACACAACATTAACTTCTGTGGTTTTGGGCCGCACTCACTCGCCTTTCTGAGATGAAAAGCAAAATGACGCGCCATTTGCTTCAACTTGATGGAGGAGGAGGGAAAAAAGAGAGAAAGAATGAAAAGAAAGAGAAGGAAGATAAAAAACACAGAAAGATGAGAGTTTGATTTGTTCCGATTTAACCTCCAGAGAAAAGAGGAAATCTATTAGTGTTTACCACAGAAAGGCAGAGGCAGGAAGGTAAAATAAAGAAACACAATAGTATGATATAAAAACAACAAAGAAAATTGTTTCTTTGAAGACACAGACAGAGAAAAAGAGAGAGAGAGACATACAGTAGGCTGGGGATAGTGTTCACACGGCTAGACCAGGGAAGAAAACAGGGCTGGGGATAGTGTTCATACAGCTAGACCAGGGAGGAAAACAGGGCTGGGGATAGTGTTCACACGGCTAGACCAGGGAGGAAAACAGGGCTGGGGATAGTGTTCACACGGCTAGACCAGGGAGGAAAACAGGGCTGGGGATAGTGTTCACACGGCTAGACCAGGGAGGAAAACAGGGCTGGGGATAGTGTTCATACAGCTAGACCAGGGAGGAAAACAGGGCTGGGGATAGTGTTCATACAGCTAGACCAGGGAGGAAAACAGGGCTGGGGATAGTGTTCACACGGCTAGACCAGGGAGGAAAACAGGGCTGGGGATAGTGTTCACACGGCTAGACCAGGGAGGAAAACAGGGCTGGGGATAGTGTTCACACAGCTAGACCAGGGAGGAAACAGGGCTGGGGATAGTGTTCACACGGCTAGACCAGGGAGGAAAACAGGGCTGGGGTTAATGTTCACACGGCTAGACCAGGGAGGAAAACAGGGCTGGGGATAATGTTCACACGGCTAGACCAGGGAGGAAAACAGGGCTGGGGATAGTGTTCACACGGCTAGACCAGGGAGGAAAACAGGGCTGGGGATAGTGTTCACACGGCTAGACCAGGGAGGAAAACAGGGCTGGGGATAGTGTTCACACGGCTAGACCAGGGAGGAAAACAGGGCTGGGGATAATGTTCACACGGCTAGACCAGGGAGGAAAACAGATTTTCTCACTTGTTTAAAGGGCCTTTACTTTTTTCCACCACCCCCTCCGTTCCTTCTTTCCTCTCTCTGCGTTATGCATCACTGTCAAACTGACATAGATACAAATTAGGGCTGCTGCAGCTGATTGGATTGGTGCGATGCAGACGCGTCCCCGTCTGGTGTGATTGGACATGCCTGCTGTCAGAGTGGCTTCCTCTGTCATCCATCAGCTCTGTCTGGCCGCAGACCGAGCCGATCGATACATGATTGGTGGATTGGTGAGAGATATCACATTGTGACCTGCCTGCATATCATCATAAATATGGCTAGCTAGGCCTGGCTGACTGGCTTCAAATGTCTATTGGCTCCTTGTCCTGAGCTCAGAGAGGTAGCTGCTGTCTACATTAAGCTCGATGTGTTATACACATGCACGCACGCACACACACGCACGCACACAGGCACACACACACACACGCACGCACGCACGCACGCACGCACACACACACACACACACACACACACACACACACACACACACACACACACACACACACACACACACACACACACACACACACACACACACACACACACACACACACACACACACAGACATACACACACACACACACATATTGTGCCATAGACAGATAGATACACATGCAGGTAGAGAACTAAAAGGAAGTCAATGTAGGTGGTAGAAACTGCAGGAGTTTAGCGACAAAGGAAAAAGCTGACTATCAAGGACCAGGATTGGATTCCCCTTAATTGGAGATGTTTTGTTTTTATTTCCAACTATTCTTTCTTGTTTTTCTCCCAATTTCTTGGTGTTTCTTTTCAGACGTCACCAAGGATGCACTCTCCCCTCCTTTCTTTTTTCCCCTTTCCTGCGCTCTCTCTCTCTCTCCTCCTCTGTTTCTTTCATTAGAACAATTCACCACGGGTTCCACCTAGCCTAAACCTCAAATTGAGAAAAAGAGAGTGAGAGAGACAGTGAAAAATAGACAATATAGAAGGAAAACACCATAGAGTCTTCCATTACATTTGAGAGACAGACAGACAGAGAGACAGACAGACAGGCAGACAGGCAGAGGGAGACCTTGCTCCCTAGCATTTCCTCCTGAGGAAATATCTAATTTGTGGGGATTCTGTTGACGTAAGTAGAAGAAGAGGAGAGGAGGGGAAAGAGGAGAGGGAAATGTAGAGCGCAGGAGAGAGAGAAGGCTCTGAGGGCTCATGCCAAGTGGCCTCCTGCCCACAGTATGCCTCTCTTTCATTAACTATGCACAAGACAAACTGCTGACACAAAGTCACAGAGCACACAGCCAGATGCTTTTGGGTGAGGGAGAAGGGGTCTATTCCTCCATCGCTCCATCCCTCTATTGACATGCAGGAGCCTCCATCCCTCCCCTCTTCCTTCTGTTTTTACAATGACTATTACACAGCAGCATTCATCTGCAGCAGACCTCACTGACTGACTAATGCTCCCTACTGTAGCACAGAGGCATACATCTATGTGTATATGTGTGTGTGTGTGTGTGTGTGTGTGTGTGTGTGTGTGTGTGTGTGTGTGTGTGTGTGTGTGTGTGTGTGTGTGTGTGTGTGTGTGTGTGTGTGTGTGTGTGTGTGCATACGCGTGCGGGTGTGTATGTGGTGAGTATGTGTGAGTATGTGGGGTGCGTGAGTGTAAGCGACATGAATAACACATGCATTTATGCGTTACAATTCAAATTAAAACAAAGGATGAATCATTATGTTCTGGTGAGTGGGGGTAACATGTATCATCATTTGATTCATTTGAGGAAAGCTGAAAACAACAGTACTTGAAAGAGTCGCTGTTAGGGCTACATGTGAAATGCATTAATAACAGGCCACCACACAGAGACAAATGACTGTATGTGTATGTGATTTACATTACACTGTGAATCACATAATGAATTAAACATTACATCTCCCTTAAAATATTCTGTTTTGACGTAGCATTAAATGCTACCCTCACTGACGATCTGTTTCTTCGACAAGGCAACTATGCAGCATTGTTGCTTACCAAAGCAGTAAACGAAAGTACAATTCTGTAAAGGAATATACACTGCTCAAAAACATAAAGGGAACACTTAAACAACACAACGACCCCTTGTGGCCTGCTGGAGGTCATTTTGCAGGGCTCTGGCAGTGCACCTCTTTGGACAAAGGCGGAGCTAGCGGTCCTGCTGCTGGGTTGTTGCCCTCCTACGGCCTCCTCCACGTCTCCTGATGTACTGGCCTGTCTCCTGGTAGCGCCTCCATGCTCTGGACACTACGCTGACAGACACAGCAAACCTTTTTGCCACAGCTCGCATTGATGTGCCATCCTGGATGAACTGCACTACCTGAGCCACTTGTGTGGGTTGTAGACTCCGTCTCATGCTACCACTAGAGTGAAAGCACCGCCAGCATTCAAAAGTGACCAAAACATCAGCCAGGAAGCATAGGAACTGAGAAGTGGTCTGTGGTCACCACCTGCAGAACCATTCCTTTTTTGGGGGTGTCTTACTAATTGCCTATAATTTCCACCTTTTGTCTATTCCATTTGCACAACAGCATGTGAAATTTATTGTCAATCAGTGTTGCTTCCTAAGTGGACAGTTTGATATCACAGAAGTGTGATTGACTTGGAGTTACATTGTGTTGTTTAAGTGTTCCCTTTATTTTTTTGAGCAGTGTATAACAGAATATAATATATAAATGATAAATGTTGTAAAATGAAAAACATAACTGGGAGTATCAGCCACTGAACCAGCCATATGTAACAGAAAGAACTATAGTAGAGTCCCTCAAACAAAATACATTTCAAATAAAACTCAACCGTACAAAACATGTCAGTGGCTTCACTCAAAAGTAGAGCCATTTTATCTTCTGCCATTTTGATAACTTGATTCAATATTTGTCTTTGTTATACACAACTTCTCCAGTATGTTTTTCTCTCTTCAACTTGTCAGTATTTAGGATGATTGATGATGAACATGATGTGACAGCCAGCGTTGAAAGCTGACTGAAAGAAAACAACGTCAGGACATCAGGCAAGGAAAGAAAAACGTTCTAGAACAGAAACTGGGGCTGCCACTTACACAACACTGACAGAGCTAGGTCTAGGTGCCAAGGTGCTAGGTTGCCACTTACACAACACTGACAGAGCTAGGTCTAGGTGCCAAGGTGCTAGGTTGCCACTTACACAACACTGACAGAGCTAGGTCTAGGTGCCAAGGTGCTAGGTTGCCACTTACACAACACTGACAGAGCTAGGTCTAGGTGCCAAGGTGCTAGGTTGCCACTTACACAACACTGACAGAGCTAGGTCTAGGTGCCAAGGTGCTAGGTTGCCACTTACACAACACTGACAGAGCTAGGTCTAGGTGCCAAGGTGCTAGGTTGCCACTTACACAACACTGACAGAGCTAGGTCTAGGTGCCAAGGTGCTAGGCTGCCACTTACACAACACTGACAGAGCTAGGTCTAGGTGCCAAGGTGCAAGGTTGCCACTTACACAACACTGACAGAGCTAGGTCTAGGTGCCAAGGTGCTAGGTTGCCACTTACACAACACTGACAGAGCTAGGTCTAGGTGCCAAGGTGCTAGGTTGCCACTTACACAACACTGACAGAGCTAGGTCTAGGTGCCAAGGTGCTAGGTTGCCACTTACACAACACTGACAGAGCTAGGTCTAGGTGCCAAGGTGCTAGGTTGCCACTTACACAACACTGACAGAGCTAGGTCTAGGTGCCAAGGTACTAGGTTGCCACTTACACAACACTGACAGAGCTAGGTCTAGGTGCCAAGGTACTAGGCTGCCACTTACACAACACTGACAGCCTTTCACAGGTGTCACCTCTCCGCTGGCTACTATTCTCATTGTATAACCACGATTTGTGCCGCTAAATATGCACATTTTCGAACAAACTCTATATGTATTGTGTAATATGATGTTATAGGACTGTCATCTGAAGAAGTTTGAGAAGGTTAGTGAAAAAATGAATATATTTTGCTGGTTTATTCGTTATCGCTATTGTTGGCTTGAATCAATGCTGTTGTGTGGTTGGCTATTGTAGTAAGCTAATATAATGCTATATTGTGTTTTCGCTGTAAAACACTTAAAAAATCTGAAATATTGGCTGGATTCACAAGATCTTTGTCTTTCATTTGCTGTATGCTGTGTATTTTTCATAAATGTTTTATGATGAGTATTTAGGTAATTCACGTTGGTCTCTGTAGTTATTCTAGTTGCTTTGGTGAGAGTTGTGATGGTGGCTGCAATGTAAAACTATGATTTATACCTGAAATATGCACATTTTTCTAACAAAACATATGCTATACAATAAATATGTTATCAGACTGTCATCTGATGAAGTTGTTTCTTGGTTAGTGACTATTTATAACTTTATTTGGTCGAAATTGTGATAGCTACCTATGCAGGAAAAAAATGGTGGGAAAAAAAAGTTGTGTCTTTTGCTATCGTGGTTAGCTAATAGAAACACATATTGTGTCTTCCCTGTAAAACATTTTAAAAATCAGAAATGATGGCTGGATTCACAAGATGTGTATCCTTCATCTGGTGTCTTGGACTTGTGATTTAATGATATTTAGATGCTAGTATTTACTTGTGACGCTATGCTAGGCTATGCTAGTCAGCTTTTTTACTGATGGGGGTGCTCCCTGATCCGGGATTGTGACCAAGTAGAAGTTTTAATAACAGAAGAGATGAAACAGTACCAGACACACAGATCTGTTCAAACCGCAGTGAGAGAGCAGAGCGTTAAAGAACGTGACTCCTGCAGTCCCAGACCTTCTCTCTCCCTCTCACTCTAGTCTGTGTGTGTGTGTGTGTGTGTGTGTGTGTGTGTGTGTGTGTGTGTGTGTGTGTGTGTGTGTGTGTGTGTGTGTGTGTGTGTGTGTGTGTGTGTGTGTGTGTGTGTGTGTGTGTGTGTGTGTGTGTGCGTGCGTGCGTGCATGCGTGTGTGTGTGTTGGTGTGTGTGTTGGTGAGTGTGTGTGTGTTGGTGAGTGTGTGTGTTTGTGTGGCTAAGGAGCCAGACTATAAAAAGCTGATCTTCATGGTAATGTGTAGAGTAGAGTCAAAGGGCTGGTATATATCAATGCAGCTCGGGGGCATAGTGTTAAGATACATACAGTATAGCAGCACAACGTGGAATACATGCTTTCTGTCTCTCTGCCTCTCACTCTGTCTTTCCATGGCTGTGTTGCATCACTGCATACATCACACATAGCAATTTGAAGGAGGACTTGGCAACCAAGCAAGAGAAAGCCAGCGCTGGACACCACTTAGAAAAACTTGGCAAGAGAGCTTATTTCATCCACGTTCATTTGATATTACCTTCACATTACATTATCTTCTCTGCTGCTAACTGTCTATTAATGAAGAGGAGAAGAGTATGTGTCCTCCTATTAGATACTACAGGACTTACCCAGGTCTCAGACATTATAGTGCTTCTCCTCTCTCCTCCTGCCACTTATAATACTGCTGCTGGAACTCTAATCACGGTCTAATAAAGGCTGTTCATTATCTACACCAGGAAGCTTCGCTGTAACACTTAAACACACCGATGACAATTTAATTCTGGACATTTAGGGATCAGCTGTAAATTTAAATTGTCCACATTAAGTATTACTAAAGCTTAAGAGGATATTATGATGGGCTGTCGGTATCAACAAATATGATACGATTGATCAAATAGATCAATATAATCAAAATAAAATGGTTTTAAAAGATTGAGAAATAAAAAATCAAAATAAAATGGTTTTAAAAGTTTGAGAAAGTCTCTTTGTATTGATGTTACAGTAGTGAAATGTGTGTTTGTTGTTTAAGTTGCCATTGTTTGCTGGCTGCAGTAGCTGTCCTAGCCAGCAGATGGAGGCATGCATACTGACAGCCCAGGGAGGGGGTTAGTGAAGGGGAGGCAGGTTTGACTCATCACAAAGATGGTTATTAAACCCTTAAACCCCTATGATCACAGTACCAGACCACCACATAGCAAGGAATATAAGACATTCCTCATCTCTGGAGATTCTATTTATACTGTATACCCCTAAATATCTGATAACTGTATCTCAAATGGAAGCTAGGCTACATCACCAGACAAAACAAACACTGGCTATAGTAATACTGTGTGTGACCAAATAATAGATCCCTATTTAATCATGTAAAAAACATTCATTATATTCTTGACAAAAAAAAATACTTTTCACATTTCACACAAATCTTTCCTTTCCAGTTGATCCTTTTGAGATGTAAAAAGCATGAAGACTCCAATAGATATATATTTAACTTGTTTTGTGAGACCAGATTGAATTAAGAGAATTAAGAGAAAAGGAACGCTGGCTGCTGCCCCCCCCCCCCTTCTCTCCCCCTCCCCTCCCTGATCCTCTTCTATTTTCCCTCTCATGGCTTCTATCTTAATTTCACTAGGGAATCATTTGACAGATATTGCCCTTGAAGAGGCAGCCTGCGCCTCTCCTCTCCTCTCCTCTGCAAGCAATGAGGGGGCCACTAAAATAGGAAACACACAGAGGGGGGGGGAGAAGGGAAACAAAGGCAAGGAGGGAGGGAGGGAGGGGTAAAAGTTATTAAGTGGATGTGAAATGCTGTGCAGCCAAAAAGGTTAAGTCTGGAATAGGAAATTAAAACTTGCATCGCTTTTGGCTTTAAATAGATTTGGTTTCATTACGGGCGCCAGGGCCGGTTAGAGTCAAATCCCTGAAGCACTGGAGAGAGGGAGTCAGGGAGAGAGAGAGAGATGAAAGGAGGAATTGGAGAGAGAGGAGAGGAGGAGAGAGACATGGGGAGAGGGGGCTAGAGTGTGAGAGGGTAACATGGGAGAGAGGGGGGGGTAGACACCTACTCTCAGGCGACACCAAAGGGAAGGAGATAGAGAAGGATTAGAAGGAGAGAGAGGAGAGAGAAAAGTATTTGTTCATAGAATATTGCCATTACATGTCAAAAGCGTTTATGTGTTATGGTGAAATATCATTGTGGACACACTTCCAGCTCAATGAGGAGGAAGAGGAGGAAGAGGAGAATTCAATAAAACAACATTATCATGCAGAACCTAACCATGTATAAAACATAAGCTACATATCACAGAACAACACAGGTGTAATAAACTAAAACAAAGCATCACTAGCGTTCTGAATTCCCACGTCTGTCCCCTTCACCTCCCCATGACCATCAGGCCTCCAGACCCCAATCATCTCAGCGCCAACACAGGCAATAGCAAACCTCGCAGAGGCTTCATATCAACAATCTGTCCACATCCAGAGAGGTCACTTCTATTGACCCCCAGAGCTGTGTGTTTTATTTTAGCCTGGAGGCTCCAAGAACTGATTTGATCTGCTCTGCTCTGGCCTGGTGTGGGGATAGACAGATACAGAGGAGCAGAGGAGGAGCAGAGGAGGTGCAGAGGATGTGCAGAGGAGGTGCAGAGGAGGAGCAGAGGAGGTGCAGAGGAGGAGCAGAGGAGGTGCAGAGGAGGTGCAGAGGAGGTGCAGAGGAGGAGCAGAGGAGGTGCAGAGGAGGAGCAGAGGAGGTGCAGAGGAGGTGCAGAGGAGGTGCAGAGGAGGAGCAGAGGAGGTGCAGAGTAGATGGGGCCCTCGAGTCAACATCTCTGGCTGGAGAGTTTAGACCACTGAGGGAGCTACAGAGGCCTGGTGGGTCCAAACACAAACCAAGTGTTTCCCGATATTTATCCAGATACCTCCAGCTGACGTAGTAAACAAAGACACTAATGAAACAGAAGTTAGTGAATGCATAAATTAATTAGCCTGCCGAGGCATTTCAAGCTGATTTGCCTAATAATAACTGTGACAACAGGGGCTGGACAGGAAGTTCTAAATGAGGTGTATAGCCAAATACTACAGCCTAGTTGTGGTTTCGAGTTGAATTTGTCACGTGTTCGAGTTGAATTTGTCACACGTACAGTGAAATGCTTAACTTGCAAACCCTACCCAACAGCGCTGTATTCAATATCAAAATAGTATAACTAATGAAAAATGTATATAGTGCTATTCCCTTTATGTTCATGGTATGTTTCTTATGAAATGTTACTTTCAAATACAAATTACACCATTTTTACGCTGTCTTTAAAATAATCTCCTCTTCAAGTGTTTGTATGTGAATTGCTGTACTATTTGTGTATTTTACAATTCAAAAGGTGTATTCCCATTGACAATGCAAAGACACTGAGACAGAAAGAAATAGGGACAATAAACAGATTCATGATTTAAGATCATCCATTTGACAGAGTAAGGGGAAGCCACTTCTCTTTCATTCTCACCCCCTCCCTAAGGAGCAGGAGCAGAGGAGACGTAGGAAGAAAATACAAGAGAAGCAGAAAAAAAGAGAGGAGAAAAAAGAAGAGAAGAGAAGAGAAGAGAGAAAAATAACTTCAAATAAAGAAGAGGGAACATCTTCAGTCCTCCCTGCCAGCCTTCCAACCTTCCTCCTTCTCTCAATATCCCAGATTATGAAAATGAGCGGGGACCAATGACCCCACAGCTTTCATTGCATATTCAGCGGGCGCCACAGAAACACACGCAGGATGCTAATACATAAAGAAGGGAAACAATAAAGGCTCAAAAACAGAGATGGAGGAGAGGGAGGAGAGTCAGAAACACAGACAGAGAGGGAGAGACACAGAGAGAGAGGGAGAGACAGAGACACAGAGAGAGAGGGAGAGACACAGACAGAGAGGGAGAGAGACACAGATAGAGAGGGAGAGACACAGACAGAGAGGGAGAGAGGGAGTAGAGAGGGGGAGAGACACAGACAGAGAGGGAGAGAGACACAGACAGAGAAGGAGTACACAGACAGAGAGGGAAAGCGACACAGACAGAGAGGGAGACATACACAGACAGAGAGGGAGAGAGACACAGACAGAGAGGGAGAGAGAGACACAGACAGAGAGGGAGAGAGAGACACAGACAGAGAGGGAGAGAGACACAGACAGAGAGGGAGACAGACACAGACAGAGAGGGAGAGAGACACAGATAGAGAGGGAGAGACACAGACAGAGAGGGAGAGAGGGAGGAGAGGAGGAGAGACACAGACAGAGAAGGAGAGAGGGAGGAGAGGAGGAGAGACACAGACAGAGAGGGAGAGAGACACAGACAGAGAGGGAGACAGACACAGACAGAGAGGGAGAGAGAGACACAGACAGAGAGGGAGAGAGACAAAGATAGAGAGACACAGACAGAGAGGGACAGATGGAGGAGAGGGGGAGAGACACAGATAGAGAGGGAGAGAGGGAGGAGAGGGGGAGAGACACAGACAGAGAGGAAGAGAGGGAGGAGAGGGGGAGAGACACAGACCGAGAGGGAGAGACACAGACGGAGATGGAGAGACACATACAGAGAGAGGGAGGAGAGGGGGAGAGACAGAGGGGAGAGAGAGGGTGGAGAGGGGGAGAGACACAGACAGAGAGAGAGAGACACAGACAGAGAGGGAGAGAGGGAGGAGAGGGGAGAGACACAGACAGAGAGGGAGAGACACAGACAGAGAGGGAGAGAGGGAGGAGAGGGGGAGAGACACAGACAGAGAGGGAGAGAGGGAGGAGAGGGGGAGAGACAGACAGAGAGGGAGAGACACAGACAGAGAGGGAGAGAGGGAGGAGAGGGGGAGAGACAGACAGAGAGGGGAAGAGACACAGACAGAGAGGGAGAGAGGGAGGAGAGGGGGAGAGACACAGACAGAGAGGGGGAGAGGGAGGAGTGGGGGAGAGACACAGTCAGAGAGGGAGAGAGGGAGGAGAGACACATACAGAGAGGGAGAGAGGGAGGAGAGACACAGACAGAGATGAGGAGAGGGGGAGAGACAGGGGGGGCGAGGGATGAGAGGGGGAGAGACACAGACAGAGAGGGAGAGATGGAGGAGAGACACATATAGAGAGGGAGAGAGGGAGGAGAGGGAGAGACACAGCCTGAGAGGGGGGAGAGGGGGAGAGACACAGACAGAGAGGGAGAAAGGGAGGACAGAGGGAGGACAGAGAGGGAGAAAGGGAGGACAGAGGGAGGACAGAGAGGGAGAAAGGGAGGAGGGGGGAGAGACAGAGGGGGAGAGAGGGGGGAGCGAGAGGGAGGAGAAAGGGGGAACCAGGAGGAGAGAGCGAGAGAGACAGAGGGGGAGAGAGGGGGAGAGAGGGAAGAGACAGAGGGGGTGAGAGGGAGGAGAGAGGGAAGAGAGAGGGAGAGATGGAGAGAGAGACAGAGAGAGAGAGAGGGAGGAAAGGGGGAGAGACATAGGAGGAGAGAGAGAGGCGAGAGGGAGGAGAGAGGGGGGAAGAAGGAAGAGGGAGGAGAGAGGGAGAGACAAAGGGAAGAGAGAGGGAGGAGAGAGGGAGAGAGGGAGGAGAGAGGGAGAGACAGAGGGGGAGACAGGGCGAGAGAAAAAGAGAGGGGGGAGAGGGAGAGAGAGAAAGAGAAGGAGGTGAGGGAGATACAGAGGAAGAGATAGATGAGAGAAAGGGAGGAGAGATGGAGAAGAGAAGGAGGAGCGAGGGAGAGAGAGGGAGGAAAGAGGGAGGAGAGAGGGAGGTGAGAGGGAGAGAGGAGGGTAGAGAGGCTGGGATACAGAGAGACACAGACAGGGAGAGAGAGGGAGAAGAGAGGGAGGAGAGAGGGAGAGGGAAAGAGAAGGAGAGAGGGAAAGACAGAGGGAGAGACAGAGGGGAGAGAGGAGGGGAGAGAGGATGGTATACAGAGAGACACAGAGAGGGAGAAGAGAGGGAGGGTGATGGGCAGTGGATGGAGGGAGAGACAGAGGGACAGAGAGAGGAAAGGAAAGGAGCCCTGAGCCTCACTGTCTGAATACTGGCGGAGGAGAGAGGGAAAGAGGGAGCGGTGGAGGGAGTCCTTAAAGGAGGAAAGAATGGTAGCAAGACACCAGCCTAACACCAGAATAAAGTCTAGATCTCCTTGCAAAACAATAGAAATTATTCAATGAAATAATGTGAAAAAGACAAGTAAATAACCTAATAATGGCTAAATGAAAAATAGCCAACAATAGCTAGGGCATTTACAAACCTAGTCACATACAATCCATAAAAGCTTATAACACATAGCTATATCCTCACTGTATCCCCTGAGCATGTGTGTGTGAAGTGTGTGATGTGGTGTGTGAGTGATGGGTGAGAGGTCTCTCTCTCTCTCTCTCTCTCTCTCTCTCTCTCTCTCTCTCTCTCTCTCTCTCTCTCTCTCTCTCTCTCTCTCTCTCTCTCTCTCTCTCTGTCTGTCTGTCACTCCTTCTGTCTCTCTCTCGCTCTCTCTCTCCCCCCCTCTCTCTCTCTCTGTCTGTCACTCCTTCTGTCTCTCTCTCTCTCTCTCTCTCTCTCTCTCTCTGTCTCTCTCTCTCTCTCTCTCTCTCTCTGTCTGTCTGTCACTCCTTCTCTCTCTCTCTCCCTCTCTCTCTCTCTCTCTCTCTCTCTCTCTCTCCCTCTCTCTCTCTCCCTCTCTCTCTCTCTCTCTCTCTCTCGCTCTCTCTCTCTCTCTCTGTCACTCCCTCTGTCTGTCTGTCTTTCTCTCTCTCCCAGACCTGCTGTAACAGGCTCGGCATCTCGGTGCGAAGCGGCGTTCAAGCTTAACCTAGGTTAGCTCCAGCGTAGCCGCCTCATTGGCAAACATGAGCCATGCAGCTAGCTCTGTGACACATGAAAGGACCAGACATTGGAGATGCCCCCCCCCCCCACCCACAGTGCCATGGCTCCACTAGGAGGGGGAGTAATGCCTTGTAGCACAGAGGTGAGCTGACAGCTGAGGGGAGGACAGCGGCTCAGAGAGAAAGAGAGGGGGAGTGAGGGAGAAAGAGAGGGGGGTTGAGAGAGAGAGAGGTAGGCTAGAACTGACAGAGAAGAGAGAGAGGTAGGGTAGAACTGACAGAGAAGAGAGAGTGGTAGGGTAGAACTGACAGAGAAGAGAGAGAGGTAGGCTAGAACTGACAGAGAAGAGAGAGAGGTAGGCTAGAACTGACAGTGAAGAGAGAGTGGTAGGGTAGAACTAACAGAGAAGAGAGAGAGGTAGGGTAGAACTGACAGAGAAGAGAGAGAGGTAGGGTAGAACTGACAGAGAAGAGAGAGTGGTAGGGTAGAACTGACAGAGAAGAGAGAGAGGTAGGGTAGAACTGACAGAGAAGAGAGAGTGGTAGGCTAGAACTGACAGAGAAGAGAGAGAGGTAGGCTAGAACTGACAGAGAAGAGAGAAAGGTAGGCTAGAACTGACAGAGAAGAGAGAGAGGTAGGCTAGAACTGACAGAGAAGAGAAAGAGGTAGGCTAGAACTGACAGAGAAGAGAGAAAGGTAGGCTAGAACTGACAGAGAAGAGAGAGAGGTAGGCTAGAACTGACAGAGAAGAGAGAGAGGTAGGCTAGAACTGACAGAGAAGAGAGAGAGGTAGGCTAGAACTGACAGAGAAGAGAGAGAGGTAGGCTAGAACTGACAGAGAAGAGAGAAAGGTAGGCTAGAACTGACAGAGAAGAGAGAGAGGTAGGCTAGAACTGACAGAGAAGAGAGAGAGGTAGGCTAGAACTGACAGAGAAGAGAGAAAGGTAGGCTAGAACTGACAGAGAAGAGAGAGAGGTAGGCTAGAACTGACAGAGAAGAGAGAGAGGTAGGCTAGAACTGACAGAGAAGAGAGAGAGGTAGGCTAGAACTGACAGAGAAGAGAGAGAGGTAGGGTAGAACTGACAGAGAAGAGAGAGAGGTAGGCTAGAACTGACAGAGAAGAGAGAGATGTAGGCTAGAACTGACAGAGAAGAGAGAGAGAGCCAGGGTAGAACTGACAGAGAAGAGAGAGATGTAGGCTAGAACTGACAGAGAAGAGAGAGTGGTAGGCTAGAACTGACAGAGAAGAGAGAAAGGTAGGCTAGAACTGACAGAGAAGAGAGAGAGGTAGGCTAGAACTGACAGAGAAGAGAGAGTGGTAGGGTAGAACTGACAGAGAAGAGAGAGAGGTAGGCTAGAACTGACAGAGAAGAGAGAAAGGTAGGCTAGAACTGACAGAGAAGAGAGAGAGGTAGGCTAGAACTGACAGAGAAGAGAGAGTGGTAGGGTAGAACTAACAGAGAAGAGAGAGAGGTAGGGTAGAACTGACAGAGAAGAGAGAGAGGTAGGGTAGAACTGACAGAGAAGAGAGAGTGGTAGGGTAGAACTGACAGAGAAGAGAGAGAGGTAGGGTAGAACTGACAGAGAAGAGAGAGTGGTAGGGTAGAACTGACAGAGAAGAGAGAGTGGTAGGGTAGAACTGACAGAGAAGAGAGAGAGGTAGGGTAGAACTGACAGAGAAGAGAGAGTGGTAGGCTAGAACTGACAGAGAAGAGAGAAAGGTAGGCTAGAACTGACAGAGAAGAGAGAGATGTAGGCTAGAACTGACAGAGAAGAAGGAGAGCCAGGGTAGAACTGACAGAGAAGAGAGGTAGGCTTGATCTGACAGAGAAGAGAGAGAGAGCCAGGGTAGAACTGACAGAGAAGAGAGAGAGGTAGAGTAGAACTGACAGAGAAGAGAGAGAGGTAGGCTAGAACTGACAGAGAAGAGAGAGAGGTAGGCTAGAACTGACAGAGAAGAGAGAGAGGTAGGGTAGAACTAACAGAGAAGAGAGAGGTAGGCTAGAACTGACAGAGAAGAGAGAGAGGTAGGGTAGAACTAACAGAGAAGAGAGAGAGGTAGGCTAGAACTGACAGAGAAGGGAGAGGTAGGGTAGAACTGACAGAGAAGAGAGAGAGGTGCACCATTCATGGGGGATGACATGTTTACTGATACCTTATTTTTCTTTCTTTACCCACAAAGCCCTGGTTTGAATCTGAATTTCAGAGTCGCCCTCAAACTGGGTTTGGCTCGTTTGGCCTGTACAGCTGCCTCATCAACTACAGATTTAAAGACTTGGCCACTCTTACTAACAATCAGTTTAACACTCACTCAGACCATGAGTTAGACCCAGTGAGTGTTAAACTGTCTGTTAAACTGTGGGACAAACAGGGCTAAAACATTTTCTTGTCACTAGTGTGACCACAGTCCAACATGTAATCAACCTCCCAACCAAAACTGGTCTCACTGTGCTAGAGACTGGAGTCACACACAAAGATAAAATACAACACTATGAAGACTAACACTGAACCTTAGTCAATTTGGTTGCTGCGGTTTTTGAAAAGAATGTGTGGTTTAGCTTCATGCACTTAACCAGAGCACTTTTTAAGGACTTTCAGCAGAGAGTGAGTGTGCAATATCCAGGGCTGGTGATTGACTGTCTGGCTGGGATTCAAGCCCTGGTTCGTGGGAGAGCAGAGCAGAGCAGAGAGCTGCAGAGCGGAGTATCTCTCACAGTATTTCAGCCCACTGTGCAGAGAAGAGAGGAGAGAGGAGAGAAGAGGAGAAGATAGGAGAGGAGAGAAGAAGAGAAGAGAAGAGAGGAGAGGAGAAGATAGGAGAGGATAGGAGAGGAAAAGAGAAGAGAAGAGAAGAGAAGAGAGGAGAGGAGAGGAGAAGAGAAGAGAAGAGAAGAGAAGAGAGGAGAGGAGAGAAGAGAAGAGAAGAGAAGAGAAGAGAGGAGAGGAGAGGAGAAAAGAGAAGACAGGAGCACTAGAGCAATGACGTGTAGCGGGAGAGAGAGTGAGAGAGAGCGAATGAGAGATAATAATAAAAAATTCACACTGCATCTTCCATTCCCTCCTCTCTTCCATCCTTCCATATTTTCTTTGAGCAGATCACTGATGTCATAATCAGATGGTTGATTAGCTACAATGGGTAAATACAATATTCAGATTGTATTTGAGTCAATGACAATTATTGACAACTGTCTGTCTGTCTGTGGCAAGCTATAGGCCCCAGTCTATAAGATGTCAGTGTATTTTGCTAATGTATTCTGCTTTCATCATCAATGGAAAAGAGAGCTCACTAGCTCACTAATCCTCCCTCTACCACTCTACACAGATTACACCCCACTTCATCAGAAAAGGGAGAGAGAGAGAGAGAACAGGGAGAGAGAGAGAAAGAGAGGACAGGGAGAGAGAGAGAGTGAGAGAGAGAGCGAGAGAGAGAATGAAAGAGAGGACAGAGAGAGAGAGAAAGAGAGAGACAAAGCGAGAGAAAAGGGTCAGAAAGAGAGAGAGTGAGAGAAAGTCTGACGAAGGGTAAAGAGTCAGAGATGGAAAGCAGGAAAAACTCTATTGAAAATGGATGCCTGTCTGACCACCAGCCCTCCTTCCCTCCCGTCCTATCCTCTGCCTGGTCCTCTCTCATCACTCCTCCGTCTCTTCCTGCCATCCCTGGGTGACGTCTCCAGTCATCCGGCAATCCTGCCCCGCCTGGCTCTGCCTCTTTCTGTCATAACCTATAGGCCTGCCACCCACTGAGCCCTGTCCCCACACATAACACTCCCACTTACGCTCCATCACTTATTGATTAGCAGGCCCAGCTCGCCAGGCTTCCCAGTGTGTGAGTGTGTGTGTGTCTGTGTGTTGTGATGTGCCTGTGGTTGCATCTGGCCATCTCAGACACATTCAGACAAGCCTGTCTCATCACAGTGGATGATGCTCAGCTCTATGCTCTAAATATGGATCGATTGGAGGCGCTCTCTTTGTTATAAGAACAGACACAAGCCAATGTTCAACAGTGGTAGGAGATACAACAGGCATGAGCATATTATGAAACTACAGTCTCCTCTCCTTTCCTCCCCTCCTCTCCTAACCCTTCCTCATCCACTCCCTCCTCCCCTCTTCCTCTCCTCTTCTTCCCTCTCCTCTCCTCTCCTACCCTATCCCTCACTCCTCTCCTCAGCCAGGCAGTCTGCTGGGCTCCAGAGGTAGTAAGGGGCCATATAAGTTTCTGGCCCAGTGGGAGGCCCTATGTTGGTCTGTCTGTGTTTTATGAGGGAACAATAAAGCCATACGGTGCCAGTTTTGTGTTCGAGACCACCTAAAGAGAGACCGTTTCAAGACCAAGACCGGACCAAATTCAGTCCGATTCAAGACCAAGACCGGACCAAATTAAGTCTGATTCAAGACCAAGACCGGAGGCGGTTCAAGACCGAGTCAAGACCGAGACCGGGAGGGGGACAAGGGGTCCGAGACCGATTCAAGACCAAGACCGGAGGCGGTTCAAGACCGAGTCAAGACCGAGACCGGGAGGGGGACAAGGGGTCCGAGACCGAGTCAAGACCGAGACCGGGAGGGGGACAAGGGGTCCGACACCGAGTCAAGACCGAGACCGGGAGGGGGACAAGGGGTCCGACACCGAGTCAAGACCGAGACCGGGAGGGGGACAAGGGGTCCGACACCGAGTCAAGACCGAGACCGGGAGGGGGACAAGGGGTCCGACACCGAGTCAAGACCGAGACCGGGAGGGGGACAAGAGGTCCGAGACCGAGTCAAGACCGAGACCGGGAGGGGGACAAGGGGTCCGACACCGAGTCAAGACCGAGACCGGGAGGGGGACAAGGGGTCCGACACCGAGTCAAGACCAAGACCAGAAATAAGCGAGTCCAGTTCAAGACCTTGATTGTAATTTTGTCAACTCACCACCATAATAAGAGTTGAAGGTCCAGTATTTCTGTGTTCACATTTCAGAACAACATATGGATTCTTTAGACATTCAGAATAGTGAAACAATACATGCTGGATTGACTGACCTTCATGTTTCTCCTTATTTGAGCTGTTCTTGCCATAATATGACCTTGGTATTTTACCAAATAGGGGCTATCTTCTGTATACCACCTCTACCTTGTCACAACACATTAAGAAGGAAAGAAATTCCACAAAGTCACTTTTTGATTTGATTTGATTTGATACGGCACTCCTGTTAATTGAAATGCATTCCAGGTGACTACCTTAGGATGCTGGTTGAGAGAATGCCAAGAGTGTGCAAAACTGTCATCAAGGCAAAGGATGGCTGCTTTGAAGAATCTCAAATATAAAATATTATGTCAAGAAAAGCTCAAATAAGGAGAAACATGATTTGTTTAACACTTTTTTGGTTACTACATGATTCCATATGTTTTATGTCATAGTTGTGATGTCTTCACTATTATTCTACAATGTAGAAAATAGTAAAAATAAAGAAAAACCCTTGAATGAGTAGGTGTGTCCAAACTTTTGGCTGGTACTGTAAATCTAGCTAGCTAAGTCAGCCATTGGCTAGGCCATCAGAAGCTAGATAAAGGCATCTGCCATTCAACTATAGTAGTGCAAAATTTTGGAGTGACAGTAGAATCAACCAATCACATTTTGACTTAATGGGTGGGACTGTTTTTACAAAAACGTATGAAAACATCTGCCTTCTTGAAGGACACAAGCCACTGCGCAATAGCGAGCATTTGTTTTCCCATGGTCTAGCTAGCTAGCGTTTGTTGTTGGCTAGTTTGAAGCTGCAGCAGGTGTTATCATAGAGGATGCTGTTGCTCATTTGTTAGCTTCTCACTTTTCAACAATAACTTTCAACAAGAAGTTAAGTTTCAAATGATCATCATCTGGTGAGTGGAACTGTGTTTTCTATTGCAGCGCGCTTGCTGTTGTTAGCCATCTCTTTGAAAATAACTTATGTATACAAAGGTATGTGGACACCCCTTCAAATTAGTGGATTCGGCTATTTCAGCCAAACCCATTGCTGACAAATGTATAAAATCAACCACACAGGCATGTAATATCCATAGATAAACATTGGCAGTAGAATGGCCTTACTGAAAAGCTCAGTGACTTTCAACATGGGACCGTCATAGGATGCCACCTTTCCAACAAGTCAGTTTGCCAAATTTCTGACCTGATAGAGCTGCCTTGGTTGTAACACTCGTTACCGAGTTCCAAACTGCCTCTGGAAGCAACGTCAGCACAAGAACTGTTCGTTGGGAGCTTCATAAAATTGGTTTCCATGGCCGAGCAGCCTAAGGCCTAAGATCATCAAGTGTAATGCCAAGCGTCGGCTGGAGTGGTGTAAAGCTCGCTGCCATTGGACTCTGGGCAGTGGAAATGAGTTCTCTGGAGTGATGAATCACGCTTCACCATCTGGCAGTCCGACGGACTGGGGAAGGCCCTTTCCTGTTTCAGCATGGCAATGCACCCGTGCACAAAGCAAGGTCCATACAGATATGGTTTGCTGAGATCGGTGTGGAAGAACTTGACTGGCCTGCACAGAACCCTGACATGAACCGCATCAAACACCTTTGGGATGAATTGGAACGCCAACTGCGAGCCAGGCCTAATTGCCCAACATCAATGTCCGACCTTACTAATGCCCTTGTGGTTGAATGG
Source organism: Salvelinus fontinalis (assembly GCF_029448725.1). Classification (NCBI taxonomy): domain Eukaryota; kingdom Metazoa; phylum Chordata; class Actinopteri; order Salmoniformes; family Salmonidae; genus Salvelinus; species Salvelinus fontinalis. The sequence continues at coordinate 51,454 of NW_026601097.1, forward strand.
AAGCAAGTCCCCGCAGCAATGTTCCAACATCTAGTGGAAAGCCTTCCCAGAAGAATGGAGGCTGTTATAGCAGCAAAGGGGGAACCAACTCCATTTTTTATGCCCATGAATTTGGAATGAGATGTTTGACGAGCAGGTTTCCACATACTTTTGGTCATGTAGTGTATGTGTGTGAAACATTGTTGCACATTGTAATGTGGAACTGAATGCATTTTAGCAATATCAAATCTTATTCAAATCTGTTCATATACACCCCCAGGAAGAATATGACACTTAAAAAAGAAATTATGACAAGCGACCACGTTTATAAATTCTTAGAATGTTTGGGAATTACATATACTAAGGTATTTTATAGTAATATAGAGTGGGAAATTGGCCTGCGTTCAGACAATTAATAGACACTGCAGTAAATAAAACCAAATAAAAACATCTGTCTTGTCCAGGACTGGAGTCTACACAGACGGGTGAGCTATAGCCAATCAGAGCTACAGTAGGCCTTTGTAAAAACAATCAATTTGCCACACAGGCCTGCCATCATTCACTTTGAACTGGACTGTGTGTTTACAGGCAGTTTGGCCTGCCATCATTCACTTTGAACTGGACTGTGTGTTTGCAACAGGGTAACTTTAGATCAATAGAACACATTCGCCAAAAGCCACAAAATACACCTGAATGCATTTCTGAAAATATGTAAACCAAAAGCCACAAAATACACCTGAATGCATTTCTGCAAATATGTAAACACCATGGGAGTCCTCTTAGATTTGGGAACTTTACAGTCCTATTGATCCAACAACCATGAAAAGGTAGGCTCTCTCTCCCTCAGTGACGCACGTCAACAACAACAAGATCAACAATTAATGCTAGGCAGAGCAGGATGAGCTAAATTCTAACGAAGGAGCATTAGATAAACTCTTTCAAACTTTTACAACTAGTTGGCCTTCAAAGTTGGCCTTCAAAATTGCACTATCAGCCTCCCCCTTCTGCAGCTTGCCTGTCAATGCATTATTGTCCCAAACAAGCAATCAAGCTAACTGGCTAAAGTTGGCTAGCTTGCTAGCTAGCTACTTCCAGACACAAATGAGAGAATGCCACACTCTGAACATTTTATTCGCCATAGCAGAGTTTTTCTGCGCTCTGGCACACTCAGATGAGAGCCAGAGTGAATTTGCAAACGCAAGAGATATGCTAACTGGATAACAGTCGTTCAAGTTCTCTCTAGCTAACCAAATGAGCCACCGAAAAATTATATGAGGGGGAAAAGTCTGTCACTGACCCAGTCCTCCAATGGCATGACATGACATCCTCCTAGCAGCTAGCTATCTTGCAAATGTTTGGCTCTGTGTTTTTAGCTTGCTACATGAATAGATATGTTAGCCTATTAGCCAGGTTATGACTGACTTGTGATCATTGCACTTGCTAGTTTGATTGTATTGACATTCCCAGGCTTAGTTACATTTGTCCGTTTTTCTCCAGAATACTGAGTCATTGAAACTGACACAGTACATCCCGAATGGAGGCAGCAAACAATGTACCAGGCCAGCTGGGATTTACACATTTTTTGGCCTACCAAGAAATGTATTGGTGAATTATATGAATCATGCATTGAACAGCATCCATCTATTCTCCCAACAATGCCTTAGTGTACATCATGGAACATTGAGTCAAATAGAACCGATTTTTAAAACCTCTTATAAAGTTAGTTTTGTAGCATAAACTGGTAACTGAGATATTTTTTTACTGATATTGTGATTGTTTGTTTCATATCTGCAAACTAGTTAAAACGCTGTCAGTTCCACTTTACACTTTAGGTCACCGGTTACTTGATGTGCTAAAGGTGAATTGTTTTTTGCAATGGGAAGTAATAGTTGTACATTTTGATTGGGAAATGGTTGTGTTTTTGTATTCTTATGATTGTGTCCTACTGGTTTATTATGTCTGAGTTTATGGACTGCTTATCCTTTAACATCATGCTGTGTGTGACTGCTGTCTTCCATCAGCCCTATGCAGTGGTGTAGTGGTACCTGGAGTAAGAAGTGGGTATACTCACATTTTGCCAAACAGTTCCCAAATGGCTGGCCCACTCTCAAAATCACACTTTAAAAAAAAATAATGGTCTAAGCACACAATAATGCTTAAAAACTTCTTATGGCTGCGATCCCGCTAACGGGATCGATATGACAACAGCCAGTGAATGTGCAGGGCGCCAAATTCAAACAACAGAAATCTCATAATTAAAATTCGTCAAGCATAAATTTCACGCCATTTTAAAGATACACTTCTTGTTTATCCAGCCACAGTGTCCGATTTCAAATAGGCTTTTCGGCGAAAGCACCACAAACGATTATGTTAGGTCAGAGCCAAGTCACAGAAACACACAGCCATTTTCCCAGCCAAAGAGAGGAGTCACAAAAAGCAGAAATAGAGATAAAATGAATCACTAACCTTTGAGGATCTTCATCTGATGACACTCATAGGACTTCATGTTACACAATACATGTATGCTTTGTTCGATAAAGTTCATATTTATATCAAAAAATGAGTATACATTGGCACGTTATGTTCAGTAGTTCCAAAAACATTGGTTGATTTTGCGAAGATCCACATCAATTTACAGAAATACTCATTATAAATGTTGATGAAAATACAAGTGTTATGCATGGAACTTTAGATACACTTCTCCTTAATGCAACCGCTGTGTCAGATTTCAAAAAAGCTTTACGGAAAAAGCAAACCATGCCATAATCTGAGTACGGCGCTCAGAGCCCAAACAAGACAAAAAGATATCCGCCATATTGTGCAGTCAACAGAAGTCAGAAATAACATTATAAACATTCACTTACCTTTGATGATCTTCATCAGAATGCACTCCCAGGAATCCCAGTTCCACAATAAATGTTTGTTTTGTTCGATAATATCCATCATTTATGTCCAAATAACTCTGTTTTGTTCGCGCGTTCAGTACACAATCTAAACTCACGACACGCGCGGGCAGGTCCAGGCAAAAGTTCAGACGAAAAGTCATATTACAGTCCGTAGAAACATGTCAAACGAAGTATAGAATCAATCTTTAGGATGTTTTGAACATAAATCTTCAATAATGTTCCAACCGGAGAATTCCTTTGTCTTCAGAAGTGCGATGGAACAGAGCTCGCTCTCACATGAACGCGCATGGTCAGCGCATGTTCAGCTCATGGCAGACCTTACTCAATCCCTTCTCCTTCGGGCCCACCTCACAGTAGAAGCATCAGACAAGGTTCTAAAGACTGTTGACATCTAGTGGAAGCCTTAGGAAGTGCAACACAACTAATATCCCACTGTATCTTCAATAGGGAATGAGTTGAAAAACGACCAACCTCAGATTTCCCACTTCCTGGTTGGATTTTTTCTCAGGTTTTTGCCTGCGATATGAGTTCTGTTATACTCACAGACATCATTCAAACAGTTTTAGAAACGTCAAAGTGTTTTCTATCCAAATATACTAATAATATGCATATATTAGCAACTGGGACTGCAGGCAGTTTACTCTGGGCACCTTATTCATCCAAGCTACTCAATACTGCCCCCAGCCATAAGAAGTTAAACCACATCAATCTGATTGGGTGGGCCTGTCAGGGCCTGGCACCCCAGTGGGTGGACCTGTCCACCCAGGCCCATCCATGTCTACGCCCCTGATGGAAACAGCACATGATGACAATTTTGCATCACAAATAGCCTACTAACCAACACTTCAGACTAAACTTTTCAAATACCTGGTTTGCATAACCATTGTTGCCTTAGTTAGCATTTATTGGTAGATATCATAAGTTGAAACGTCTTTCCTACTCTACCGGCTACCGATGTCATTCTTCTGTGAGCTGCTGTCACGTTCCTGACCTGTTTTCTCTTGTTTTTGTATGTGTTTAGTTGGTCAGGGCGTGAGTTGGGGTGGGCATTCTATGTTATGTGTTTCTATGTTTAGGTTCATTGTCATTTAGCCTGATATGGTTCTCAATCAGGGACAGGTGTTTTACGTTTCCTCTGATTGAGAACCATATTAAGGTAGGTTGTTCACACTGTTTGTTTGTGGGTGGTTGTCTTCCGTGTTTGTGTCTGTGCACCACACGGGACTGTTTCGTTTGTTCATTCGTTTGTGTAGTCTGTACCTGTTCATGCGTTCTTCGTGTTTATGTAAGTTCTCTCGTTCAGGTCTGTCTACATCGTTTATTTGTTTTTGTAGTTTGTTGAAGTATTTTTGTGTTTCGTCATTACTTTAATAAATTCATTATGTCATATCACAACGCTGCGCTTTGGTCCAATCCCTACTCCTCCTCTTCGGACGAAGAGGAGGAGGACGACCGTTACAGCTGCTCCATGCCAAAACCAGTTGAGAACTGTACACTCTTACTGCCTGCAGATGATATTCCACTGAAACTAGGCTGTGTGTGCTGCACGCGTGTGAAAATATTTCACATGCTTTGCAACTGTGTAGGCTACTTTGTGCATGATTTCTCTATTGTACTACATAATTGAGAAGTAGTACTGTATACCTCCATTACGCTATTTTGATACTCATCAGTAGGGATTAAGAAGTGAGAATACCCCAATGCCCACTGAAAATTAAGTTGGTATATGGTTTATACCTGCGTATAGCCTCCACTACACCAATGGGCCTTTGTGTTTTACAGAAAGTGCACTCTCCTACATGAGTGCGCTGGTATTACAGTTGCTGTCCTTTCAGAATCACAAACCTGTTACACACTGAAGGCCTATAGGTTCACCACTGCACAAACATGTCTATAATGAAAGCTGATAATTATGATTTTTTTACTCCGCTGGTCTCGGCTGGTCTCAGGAAGAAATTATGAGACCTCACTGTCCTCATTATGAGACCTCACTGTCCGAGACCGAGTCAAGACCGAGTCCAAATGTATCCGACATGGAGACAAGACCGAGACACTCAATATGTGGTCTCAAGACCAGTCTCGAGTACTACAACACTGCATGGCCCCCAGCCTTTACTGCCCACTCTGCCCCAGCAGGAGACAAACAGACACAGGCCCTCTGTCTCAGCACTGACCGCCGCCTGAGGAGGGGAGGAGAGAGAGAGAGGGAGAGACAGAATAAGAGATGACAGAGGGAGAGAGAGAAAAAGCGAGAAAGAAAAGGGTGTGGGCAAGGACGAGAGGATGAGAGGAGGAGGCAGAGAGAGAGAGAGAGAGAGAGAGAGAGGCTCTCCTGGTTGCCCTCCCTGGGCCATTCCGTTTGAGGCAGCAGTCGTTTATGAATTCTCCTTGCAGCGCAGCGGCGTGTCGCGACGAGGAGTGCGCTCCACATCAGAGAGCTCAAGGACGGGCCCTCTTAAAAAGCCATTGAGTGGAGCCTGGGCTGAGAGTGTGCTTTGGAGGCCCTGTGTAGGCTGGGACAGTAATGATGTATCAGATTATTACTGCGGCTGACAAGATGGATGGGGGACTAGGACCCCGCTCCCAGCTTCATTACCACAGACGTGTTTTCACTGAGACCCCTGCTCTGAGGACACACACACACACACACACACACACACTACGTACAGACACATACACACACATGGGCATCCATAAAAACACACACACCTATCACAGGCCTAGAGATGCATACACAAACGGACACACACAGAAACACACAGAAACACACAGACACACGCAACAGTACATTCTAACCCTGGTGAATTCACTGGGAAATAGTCTCCATAACATACAGACGTACACACACAGAGTTGTACATCAACCCCGTGCATGGCCTTTTTCCAACACCCATGTGTGTGAGACAGGAGTTAGAGAGCAATAGTAATCATTTTCTTTATGACCATTATAGAGTTTCTGGACGTTTCAAAGCTGACCTAATTTTATTTTTAAAAATCTATTAATAAGAATTGTTGATGCAGTAAGTAGAATAAATCAATTTACAATAGCATTATAAACACACATGAATGAATAGAGTAGCTGAGATACTTTATCTCTTTGATGTGAGAGTTTTTGAAATCCAAGGACATTACTGAATTATAAACATAGTTTTGCAAAGGATTAAGGTTGACAATAGCTTTTTTGGGGTAATCTTAAAATAATGTATTCGCCTCTCAATGCTGATGCAAAAGGAACGTGTTTGGGGAGTACATGTATATTTGGAGGGCTATCTGGAATGAAAAAGTGTCACGTTCCTGACCTGTTTTTTATGTGTGTGATGGTCAGGGCGTGAGTTTTGGGTGGGCAGTCTATGTTTTCCGTTTCTATGTTGGTTTTGGGTTGCCTGGTATGGCTCTTGATTAGAGGCAGGTGTTTTGCGTTTTCCTCTAATTGAGAGTCATATTAAGGTAGGGTGTTCTCACTGTTTGTTTGTGGGTGATTGTTACCTGTCTCTGTGTTTGTGTTCTGCACCAGATAGGTCTGTATCGGTTTTGCACATTTGTTATTTTGTATGTTGTTTGTAGTGTTTCACTTGTGTTTGTATTAAACATGTTTAACACTAGCCGCGCTGCATTTTGGTCCTCTCCTTCACCCCTGGAAGAAAACCTTTACAGAATCACCCACCAAACCCAGATCAAGCAGCGTGGCAACAGGCAACGGCGGCAGCAGCAGCAGCAGCGGGAGCTAGCAAGGCAGAGTGGCTGGAAGCCCGAGAGGCTCCCCCAAAAATTTCTTGGGGGGGGGGGGCACACGGGGAGTATGGCTGGGTCAAGTGGGAGATTTGAGCCAGTTCCCCGTGCTTACCAGAAGGAGCAGTGGGCTAAATTGAGGTACGAGTCGGAGAATGTGGAGGAGTTATTGGACAGATTGGAGGAAAGTGAAAGGATGGGAGATTATGAGACATTTGATGAGTTGTTGGTGATATTGGGAGAGAGCGAAGAGAGAGAGATGTTGGTTTGGCGTAGCATACACGGTACTCGCCCTGAGGTGTGTGATTACCGTGGAGAGCGGGAGTACGGGCAGACACCGTGTTATGCGGAAGAGCGCACGGTGTCTCCTGTACGCGTGCTTAGCCCAGTGCGAGCTATTCCACCTTGCCGCACTGGGAGGGCTAGGTTGGGCATCGAGCCGGATGTCATGAAGCCAGCCCAACGTATCTGGCCTCCAGTACGTCTCCTCGGGCCGGCGTACATGGCACCAGCCTTACAGGTGGTGTCCCCGGTTCGCTTGCATAGCCCAGTCCGGGTTTTTCCACCTCGCCGCACTGGCAGGGCTACGGGGACCATTCAACCTGGTAGGGTTGGAGAGGCTCGGTGCTCAAGAGCGCGTGTCCTCCTTCACGGTCCGGTATATCCGGCGCCAACTTCCCGTCCCAGCCCAGTACCACCAGTGCTTACACCACGCACCAGGCTTCCAGTGCATCTCCAGAGCCCTGTTCCTCCTCCCCGCACTCGCCCTGAGGTGCGTGCCCTCAGCCCGGTACCTCCAGTTCCGGCACCACGCACTAAGCCATCTGTGCGTCTCCAGAGCCCTGTACGCACTGTTCCTTCTCCCCGCACTCGCCCTGAGGTGCGTGCCCTCAGCCCGGTACCTCCAGTTCCGGTACCACGCACCAGGCCTATAGTGCGCTTCGAGAGGTCAGTGTGCCCTGTCCCTGCTCCCCGCACTAGCCTTGAAGTGCGTGCCGTCATCCCGGTACCTCCAGTTCCGGCACCACGCACCAGGCCTACTGTGCGCCTCAGCAGGGCAGAGTCGGCCGTCTGCCCAACGCCTTCTGCACTGCCTGTCTGCCCAGCTCCGTCTGAGCCATCTGTCTGCCCAGGGCCGTCTGAGCCTTCTGTCTGCCCAGCGCCGTCTGAGCCATCTGTCTGCCCAGCGCCGTCTGAGCCATCTGTCTGCCCAGCTCCGTCTGAGCCATCTGTCTGCCCAGCGCCGTCTGAGCCATCTGTCTGCCCAGCGCCGTCTGAGCCATCTGTCTGCCCAGCGCCGTCTGAGCCATCTGTCTGCCCAGCGCCGTCTGAGCCATCTGTCTGCCCAGCGCCGTCTGAGCCATCTGTCTGCCCAGCGCCGTCTGAGCCATCTGTCTGCCCAGCGCCGTCTGAGCCATCTGTCTGCCCAGCGCCGTCTGAGCCATCTGTCTGCCCAGCGCCGTCTGAGCCATCTGTCTGCCCAGCGCCGTCTGAGCCATCTGTCTGCCCAGCGCCGTCTGAGCCATCTGTCTGCCCAGCGCCGTCTGAGCCATCTGTCTGCCCAGCGCCGTCTGAGCCATCTGTCTGCCCAGCGCCGTCTGAGCCATCTGTCCGCCCAGCGCCGTCTGAGCCATCTGTCCGCCCAGCGCCGTCTGAGCCATCTGTCTGCCCAGCGCCGTCTGAGCCATCTGTCTGCCCAGCGCCGTCTGAGCCATCTGTCTGCCCAGCGCCGTCTGAGCCATCTGTCTGCCCAGCGCCGTCTGAGCCATCTGTCTGCCCAGCGCCGTCTGAGCCATCTGTCTGCCCAGCGCCTTCTGAGCCATCTGTCTGCCCAGCGCCTTCTGAGCCATCTGTCTGCCCAGCGCCTTCTGAGCCATCCGTCTGCCACGAGCCATTAGAGCCGCCCGTCTGTCCCGAGCCATTAGAGCCGTCCGTCAGTCAGGAGCCGCCAGAGCCGCCAGCCAGTCAGGAGCTGCCAGAGCCGCCAGCCAGTCAGGAGCTGCCAGAGCCGCCAGCCAGTCAGGAGCTGCCAGAGACGTCAGCCAGTCAGGAGCTGCCAGAGACGCCAGCCAGTCAGGAGCTGCCAGAGTTGCCCTCCGGTCATGAGCTGCCCTACAGTCATGAGCTGCCCTACAGTCATGAGCTGCCCTACAGTCATGAGCTGCCCTACAGTCATGAGCTGCCCTACAGTCATGAGCTGCCACTCAGTCATGAGCTGCCACTCAGTCATGAGCTGCCACTCAGTCATGAGCTACCACTCAGCCCAGACCTGCCAGAGTCCCTCAGCCCGGACCTGCCAGAGTCCCTCAGCCCGGACCTGCCAGAGTCCCTCAGCCCGGACCTGCCAGAGTCCCTCAGCCCGGACCTGCCAGAGTCCCTCAGCCAGGACCTGCCCCTTATCCCGGTGCTGCCCCTTATCCCGGTGCTGCCCCTTATCCCGGTGCTGCCCCTTATCCCGGTGCTGCCCCTTCATTTAGGTGGTTTTAGTTGGAGGGTGGTCATTGGGAGGGGGATACAGAAGCGGGGAGTGACTATGGTGGTGTGGGGACAGCGTCCGGAGCCTGAGCCACCACCGTGGTCAGATACCCACCCAGACCCTCCCCTGGACTTTGTGCTGGTGCGTCCGGCGTTCGCACCTTGAGGGGGGGGGTTCTGTCACGTTCCTGACCTGTTTTTTATGTGTGTGATGGTCAGGGCGTGAGTTTTGGGTGGGCAGTCTATGTTTTCCGTTTCTATGTTGGTTTTGGGTTGCCTGGTATGGCTCTTGATTAGAGGCAGGTGTTTTGCGTTTTCCTCTAATTGAGAGTCATATTAAGGTAGGGTGTTCTCACTGTTTGTTTGTGGGTGATTGTTACCTGTCTCTGTGTTTGTGTTCTGCACCAGATAGGTCTGTATCGGTTTTGCACATTTGTTATTTTGTAGGTTGTTTGTAGTGTTTCACTTGTGTTTGTATTAAACATGTTTAACACTAGCCGCGCTGCATTTTGGTCCTCTCCTTCACCCCTGGAAGAAAACCTTTACAAAAAGAGAGGAGAGAGAGATAAGGAAGGGAAGGGGGATCAGTCATGGAAAGCACTGGAGAGTTTTGGGACGTCTCCAAGACTTTCATTATCTTTGATGTTGATTTTCAAAAGCCATTATCATGCCCATATCATTATCTCTCTCCTCTTCTATCCTCTCCTCCGCTGATCAATGAGCGAGGGAGTAATGGAGGAATCTCTCTCTTCAATTGTACTTGTTGTTCTCTCCACTCTTCAAGCGGGCACAGCCCCTGGTCATGGCGCCCAGCCAGATGCCCTGTCTGCTGCCCTTCTTTGACTCCTGGCCTGTTTGTCAGACAAAGCCAGCTATGGGCAGAGCTCACACATTGTCACACACGGCAACGGGCGCGCACACGCACACACAAACGCATGCACACACACATTCACCAACAACAAATTTCACACATATACACACCAACACTAATGCCTGGCTCGTCATAAACCAGAAATAACTCCCTACTAAGAGAAGGAACACATTTATGAAGGGGAAAAGATTAAATTACTATGTCAGTTTGTGAAATATAGAAAGTCAGGGCTAAGACCATGACCTCTGTGTAGGAGTCCAAATATCTCAAACACATTAAAGATCAGGAGAACTATGTCAGACATGACAGAAGACAAATGAATCAAGATATTCAAGAAAAACATGTGAAGGAAAAGTGTATATATGTCAATTAGAGAGAGAGAAAATTATAGCAAGAGAGCACGAGAGAGAGACATAGAAAGAAAGGTATACAGTGTAGAGAGCGGAAGAGAGAAAGTGAGAAACAAAGAGAGAGAGAGACAGAGAGACAGAGAGAAAGCGAAAGAGAGAGAGAGATAGACACAGAAAGAAAGAGAGATGGAAAGAGAGAGAGAGAGAGGCTAACCAGCTGTACAGTGTAGGGCTGTAGAGCAGAGAGACATACTGCAGTCATGGATACATATGGTCACTGCCCAGTGAGTAGAGAGATTACTCTCACAGTGGGCTCACTAAGAATGACTGGGAACTCAATGTTATCTAATGGGCTGAATGAGACTGACTGAGGGGGAAGGATTCACATCACTTAGAGGGTGACAAGTCCACAAGGACCCTCTGTGACCCCCTAATCTGATCAGTGGTGAGGGGCCGACATTCATCTCTGTTCTGCTCCTGAGAGACACCCGGACCCCCAGGATAACGCACCATTCTGGAGACCCTAGACCTCCTCCTTATGTAGGCAGTTAGAGTTGCTATGTGGGTCATGTACCCCATTTGCTGTCTCACCTGACAGTCACCAACCCCAGCCAACAGAGGGGTTCCCTCATGTCTTGTGCCCGCTCCCAGGTACCCAGGGATAGAGACTAGCAGAGGACTTTCACTTTACCTGTACCTACATGTACATACTACCTCATTTACCTTGAGTAACCAGTGCCACCGCACACTGACTCTGTACCGGAACCCTCTGTATATAGCCTCGCTACTGTTATTTTATTGTTGCTCCTTCATTTTTTGTTTTTGTTAAAACTGCATTGTTTTTTTTTATTGTTTTTTTGTTTTTTTATTTCTTTGGGGTGGATCAGCTTAATATTGCGGAAAGAATGTTGCTTCCAATGTAATTGTCTGCATCATTTCCAATCCCCCATATTTTTTTGGGTAAATATATATATCCATACACGCATGCATACATATATACATATATACATACACATACCTATATAGACATACATACTTTTTTAAAGAATATACCTTTATTATTATTCCCCGCAACCCTACCACCGCTCCCCCAATTGGAGTAAACTAATAAACACTTATAAAACTGCATTGTTGGTTAAGGGCTTGTAAGTAAGCATTTCACTGTAAGGTTTACACCTGCTGTATTCGGCGCATGTGACAGATAACATTTGATTTAATTTTGATTTGATTTTGACACAAAGATGAGGAAACGGGGTGAGGGAGAAAAACGCTGAAAGCAAAAGGAAGAATTTCCTCCTTCCTTTCTACTCCTCTAGTGAGTGCTCTAATCCAATATATGTAACTGTGATTTTCCTCCTTAACCAAGACCGTGCCACTGAGAAAGGCCAACAAATATCTCCTCTTCTCTTCTCCTCTCCTCCTCTCCAGCCAACATGGGGAAATGAACCAGTGACGGAGAGAAGGGGGAAAGAGTCTGCCACGGTAAAAATAGGGATGGAGACAATTCAGGAAATAGTGAAAAGTATTGACAGTGTTGGACAAAGTGACATACAGTATATACGGAAGGCCAGTCAATCACCCAGTGTCAGAGTAGAGAGAATGACATGTCCCTTTAGAGAACTAATGGTCCATCAACTACACTGGAGCCACCAGCCATGGTTTAGGGTAAAGGGATGTGTGTATGTGTTTTTGTTTTTATTATCCTTGTGAGAACCAAAAGTCATCACAAGAATAGTACAACAAGAATCATTCGGTCAAGTGGGGACATTTCACCGGTCCTCACAAGGACTAGGGGTTAGGTCTAGGGTTAGGGTTAGAAATAGGGTTAGGGTTAGAATTAGGGTTAGGAGTTAAGGTTAAGTTTAGGGGTTAAAACATGTGTGTGTGTGTGTGTGTGCGTGCGTGCATGTGTGTACTCTCACTATTGTTGAGCACTTCCACTGCAGGCAGATGAGGCCTGTATGAAGCTCTCAAAGGGACACACTGAACGGGGAATGGAACACAATTCATCTCAAAGACGTTCTTCACTGGCTCAGTACTATCACAGAAACCTTTAGTCACACACTGAGGAGGTAGCAGGATGATTCTCTCTCTCGCTCGGTCCTTACAAGGAAAAAGGCTATTTTAGGCTTAAGGGTTAGGTTTAAGGTTAGGGTTCCATTACAATTGTTGCTTCACTAGTGTTTTTATTACCACTATGTACCGCCCTCACACAGGTGTGGGCAACTGTAATTATCACCTAGGCACCTGCATATAAAAAAGATATATGGCTTTGGCACATCTATTGATGCTCTGCTGAAGGCATAACAGCCGAAACACGTTACCATGACCGGCCGAAAATAAAAAGGTGAAATGAGGTGGTGTCTTTTTGTCCTTCACCATTGGGAAATGGTGCCGCCATCTCCCAATGTTTCTTGAACTTGGGATTTCATTTGAAGTCATTGTCATATATGGCAGAGCACCCAGCTATTAAAGCGAGACAGTGCACCTGTTACCCACTCCACACCTGTATGGAGCTCTCAGAGGGATACACTGAGCGGGGAATGGAATCCAATTAATCTCAAAGACACATTCTTCACTGGCTCAGCACTATCACAGAAACCTTTAGTCACACACTGAGGAGGTCGCAAGATGATTCTCTCTCTCGCTTTCTCTTTTCTCTCTCACTCGCTATTCTCTCTCTTGCTCTTTTCTATATTTTGACCTCTTTTCTCAAATTCTTATGCACACAGGTTCCAAACCAAAAACAATGGGTTACAGGCAATATCCGCGCTGGGCTGAAGGCTAGAGCAAGCACTTAGAAGAAAAGGGACATGGACATAGACGCATACAAGAAAGTCTACTATGACCTCCGCCGAGACATCAAACCTGCAAAAGGACAATATAGGAGGAAGGTGGAATCCTATCACACCAGCTCCGACACTCGTTGTATGAGGCAGGGCTTGAAAATGATAACGGATTACAAAGGGAAACCCAGCCGTGAGATGCCAGGTGATGCAGTACTCCCAAACGAGCTAAATTCCTTTTATCTTTGCTTCGAGGAATACAACACTGAGGCTTGCGTGAAAGCCCTTATTGTTCCAGATGACTGTGTGATCTCACTCTCCGTGGTCTATGTGAGTAAAACTTTTAAACAGGTTAAGACTCGCAAGGTGGCCGGGCTAGACGGAATACCAGGGCACGTTCTCAAAGCATGCGCAGACCAGCTGGCAAGTGTCTTCACAGACATTTTTAATCTCTCCTTGTCCCATTCTGTAAACCCAAAAAGTTTCAAACTGACCACCATAGTCCCTGTTCTCAAGAACTCCAAGTTAACCTGCCTAAATGACTATCACCCTACTAGCACCCCAGTAGCACTCACATCTGTAATTATGAAGTGCTGGTCATGACACACATCAACATCATCATCCCAGACACACTGGACCCACTCCAAATCGCATAGCACCCCAACAGATCCACAGATGACGCAATCTCAATTGCACACTTCCCTCTCACACCTGGACAAGAGGGGAAATTACTATGTGAGACTGCTGTTCATAGACTACAGCTCAGTGTTCAACACCATAGTCCCCTCCAAGCTCATCAGCAAGCTGGGGACCCTGGGACTGAACACCTCCTCCTGTAACTGAATACTGGACTTCCTGACGGGATGCCCAAAGGTTGGTGAGGGTAAGCAACAACACCTCCGCCTCACTGACCCTCAACACAGGGGCCCCTGAAGGTTGGGTGCTTAGTCCTCTCCTATACTCCCTGTTCATCCACGACTGCAACGCCATCATCAAGCTTGTTGAAGAGACGGCGGTGGTAGGTATAGTTGAGTTCTACAGCTGCACTATCGAGAGCATTTGGACTGGCTGCATCACTGGATAGTATGGCAAATGCTTCACCCTTGACCGCAAAGCAACTACAGAGGGTGGTGCGGACAGCCCAGTACATCACTGGGGCCGAGCTGCCCGCCATCCAGGTTCTCTATATCAGACGGGGTCATTGACTGTTCATTCTGCCACCATCTGGCAAATGGTACCAGAGCATCGACTCTCGGACAACAGGCTCCGAGACAGCTTCTACCCCCAAGCCATAAGACTGCTAAATAGCCATAAGACTGCTAAATAGCCATACGACTGCTAAATAGTAAATGAATGGTTACCCGGACTATCTGTACTGACCCTATCTTGCACTGACTATGCACACTCACAAGACTATATATTCTATACACACTCACGCTACACTAACACTCTCATATAAAACCCACACACATTCACATACACTACATACGCACACAGACACGCATCCCCCCCCACACACACACACCACACCACACCACACCACACCACACCACACACCACACACATATGTTGTTACGTTACAGCCTTATTCTAAAATGTATTAAATTGTTTTTTTCCCTCATCAATCTACACACAAAACCCCATAATGACAAAGCAAAAACAGGTTTTTAGAAATGTTTGCAAATTTATAAAAAAACTGATATCACATTGCAGACCCTTTACTCAGTAAAGTAATCAGACTCTTTACTCTGTACTTTGTTGAAGCACTTTTGGTAGCAATTTCAGCACTGAGTCTTCTTGCGTATGACGCTACAAGCTTAGCACTTCTGTATTTGGAGAGCTTCTCCCATTTTGTTCTGAAGATCCTCTCAAGCTCTGTCAGGTTGGATGGGGAGTGTCGCTGCACAGCTATTTTCAGGTCTCTCCAGAGATGTTCAACCAGGTTCAAGTCCGGGCTCTGGCTGGGCCACTCAAGGACATTCAGAGACTCGTCCCAAAGCCACTCCTGAGTTGTCTTGGCTGTGTGCTTAGGGTTGTTGTCCTGTTGGAAGATGAACCTTCGCCCCAGTCTGAGGTCCTGAGTGCTCTGGAGCAGGTTTTCATTCTCTCTGTACTTTGTTCTGTTCTTTCCCACAATCCTTACTAATCTCCCAGTCCCTGCTGCTGAAAAACATCCCCACAGCATGATGCTGCCACCACCATGCTTCACTGTAGGGATGGTGCCAGGTTTCCTCTAGACGTGACGCTTGGCATTCAGGCCAAGGAGTTCAACCTTGGTTTCATCAGACCAGAGAATCTTGTTTCTCATGGTCTGAGTGTCTTTAGGTACATGTTGGCAAACTCCTAGCAGGCTGTCATATACCTTTAGCTGAGGAGTGGCTTCCGTCTGGCCAATCTACAATAAAGGCCTGATTGGTGGAGTGCTGCAGAGATGGTTGTCCTTCTGGAAGGTTCTCCACAGAGGATCTCTGGAGCTCTGTCAGAGTGACCATCTGGTTTCTTGATCACCTCCCTGACCAAGGCCCTTCTCCCCCAATGCTGCAGAAATTCAGATCTGTGCCTCGACATAATCCTGTCTCGGCGCTTGGTTTTTGCTCTGACATGCACTGTCAACTGTGGGACCTAATATAGACAAGTGTGTGTCTTTACAAATCATGTTCAATCAATTGAATTTACAACAGGTGGACTCCAATCCAGTTGTAGAAACATCTCAAGGATGATCAGCGGAAACAAAATGCACCTGAGTCCAATCTCGAGACTCGTAAAAAAGGGTCTGAATAAACTTCCTGTATATAGTTCCACAGTGATCTGGTACTGGTACTCCCTGTATATAGCTCCACATTGATCTGGTACTGGTACTCTCTATATAGCTCCACATTGATCTGGTACTGGTACTCCCTGTATATAGCTCCACATTGATCTGGTACTGGTGCTCCCTGTATATAGCTCCACATTGATCTGGTACTCCCTGTATATAGCTCCACATTGATCTGGTACTGGTACTCCCTGTATATAGCTCCACATTGATCTGGTACTGGTACTCCCTGTATATAGCTCCACATTGATCTGGTACTGGTACTCCCTGTATATAGCTCCACATTGATCGGGTACTGGTACTCCCTGTATATACCTCCACATTGATCTGGTACTGGCACTCCCTGTATATAGCTCCACAGTGATCTGGTACTGGTACTCCCTGTATATAGCTCCACATTGATCTGGTACTCCCTGTATATAGCTCCACAGTGATCTGGTACTGGTACTCCCTGTATATAGCTCCACATTGATCTGGTACTCCCTGTATATAGCTCCACATTGATCTGGTACTGGTACTCCCTGTATATAGCTCCACATTGATCTGGTACTGGTACTCCCTGTATATAGCTCCACATTGATCTGGTACTGGTACTCCCTGTATATAGCTCCATTCCTGTGTATTTTATTCTTCTTGTGTTACTATTTTCCTTTGCATCGTTGGAAATGGACCGGAATAAGTATTACAATATAAACGTACTTTTAATCCGTCTGTCTAAGAATTTGTTCTTAACTGACTTGCCTAGTTAAATAAAGGTTAAATAAAAACGTAAAAATTGAATGCAAGTCTAAGAAGAGGTAGATCTATTCTATGTGTGCTATATCTATGCTTCCCGTTCTAAAGTTTTGGTTTTGCATCTTTTTCTTTCGGTTTTGTACACCAGCTTCAAACAGCTGAAAATACAATATTTTTGGTTATTGAAAAGATATTTCACAGGAGTTTAGATTGTACAATGATTCTCTACACTGCTTGTTTTGTCACATAAACTTAAATTAGGCGAACTATTCAAATTTTATCAACCAGGACATGGTGGAGCAATTTCTGCATATTACACCTCTAAGTCTGCATAGAGATGCAGGGTACACGGTTTATATATTATTTATATCAAAATAAAACCATTACTTCAATAATATTTTTTTAAAGATATACTGCTGTAATCATTTCGTGTAATTACATGTATTGAAAACCATGTTTTGGTGGATTGCCATAGTAGTAGTTATTAGATTATATTCTGTGATGTTGAATAAGTGGAGGATCATTATGGGGCCTTTGTGATTCACAGTACATTTCCCACTTCCATACAAAGGAGGTAATGATCCTGTTCACACGACACATAGACAGTATCTAGGAATCACAGAAGCATTAGACTATTGTTAATACTGTATACGGTATAATGTGAACACTAGCACAGACGCACACAGGCACACATTCAAACCCACCCTCACATCTCTCTCTCTCTCTCTCTCTCTCTCTCTCTCTCTCTCTCTCTCTCTCTCTCTCTCTCTCTCTCTCTCTCTCTCTCTGTTTGTCTATCACTCTTCCTCCCTCCTTCTCTGCTCTTATTTTCCATCCCCTTGCAGTCATTTTAATTACACAGAACGAGTTGCGACGCATCAAGCCTGAGAGTAAAATTAAAAAGGAAGACGGAAGGAGGGGAGGAGGGAAGGAGAGGAGGGGTAAGGAGAGGAGGGAGGAGGGGAGGAGGGAAGGGGTGGGGAGGAGGGTAGGAGGGATGGGGTGGGAAGGAGGGGAGGAGGGAAGGGGTGGGGAGGAGGGAATGAGGGTAGGAGGGGAAGAGGGAAGGGGTAACGAGGGGAGGAGGGAAGGGGTAAGGAGGGAAGGGGGGGATGAGGGAAGGAGTAACGAGGGGAGGAGGGAAGGCGGGGATGAGGGAAGGGGTAAGGAGAGAAGGGGGGATGAGGGAAGGGGGGGATGAGGGAAGGGATAATGAGGGGAGGAAGGAAGGAGGGGAGGAGGGAAGGGGGGGGGGGTTTATCAATATGGCGTCTCTCAATTAACCAATGAGGTTAAGAGATACAGCCATCCCCAAAAACACTGAGTACAGCTCTGGTATTATGTATGTGTGCGTGTGTATGTGTTTGTGTATGTGTGTCTGGGTGTGCATGTGCGTGTGTGTAGGAAGACTTTCCATCAATGCCCCTACTGTTAGTAGTAAAAACAGAGCCACACACTGCCTTGCTCCACACCAACACAGGAAGACATACCATTCCCTACATTGGACCATCTTTCATGGCTGATAGGTCAGTATTTTTAGCTGTTGAAAGACTGTAGAGATGTGTTCCGACATTCTCACCACGTTCCCTGTGGAGGGTGTTTGTGTCTGCTATGTCTCTGAGGGATGTGTGTGTCCTTCCTCCCAGTCTCTCAGGGTGAATGTGACCCTGGTTTGTCCGTGTGTGTGTGTGTGTGTGTGTGTGTGTGTGTGTGTGTGTGTGTGTGTGTGTGTGTGTGTGTGTGTGTGTGTGTGTGTGTGTGTGTGTGTGTGTGTGTGTTCCTATGTTCCTAAGCACCCCATGCCTCTGGATTCCCATAAGCACATCTGTGTGCTAGCCTCCCTGGCCTGTTTGATTCTCTCTCTAACACACACAGAGAGAAGAAGAGGAGAGAGGAGCAGAGAGAAGGAGAGAAGAAGAGGAGAAGAAGAGGAGAGAGGAGCAGAGAGAAGAAGAGAGGCGAAGAAGAGAGGGGAGAGGGAAGAGAGAAGAAGAGGTGGGGGAAGATAGAAGAAGAGAGGGGAGAGGGAAGATAGAAGAAGAGGGGGGAGAGGGAGAGAGAAGAGGGGGGAGAGGGAGAGAGAAGAAGAGGTGGGGGAAGATAGAAGAAGAGGGGGGAGAGGGAGAGAGAAGAGGGGGGAGAGGGAGAGAGAAGAGGGGGGAGAGGGAGAGAGAAGAAGAGGTGGGGGAAGATAGAAGAAGAGGGGGGAGAGGGAGAGAGAAGAAGAGGGGACGGGAAAAGAGAAGAAGAGGGGGAGAGGGAGACTGTTTAAGAAGTACCAAAACAAAAACCTCTAGAGCTAAGAACATAGTAAGTGAGATAGGGAGGGAGGAGGGGAGAGAGGGAGGGAGGGAGAGATGGAGGGATGGTGGGAGGAGGAGGGGTGAGAGAAATAACATGAAAGGATAGCTGGAATCCTTTCTTGTGTGCTTTTTCCCACCAAACATTTTAGTTTTGGTTTCTGCACTAGATCCCCTCTGCTTCTCTCTCTGTCTTTGTCTCTCTCTTTTTCTCTGTGTTTTCCATGGTGAGCGTGGCAGCATGGCGCAGCAGCAACATCTTTGCAGTAATGCTTTATTTATTACAACCCTTCTTCAGTTGGAAACTAGTTCCGGGCTCTCATCCCCCTAAAGACCTTTTAATCATCTCTCCCTTTAAATTATCTCTTGGTCTCTCTCTCTCTCTTCCTACATCCCCCCTATTTTCCCCTCACTCTTTCCTCCTTCACTCCTCCCTCTTTTCTCTCCATGCTTTTTTTTCTCTCGTCCCCTTCTTTTCTTTCCCCGCCGGCTGCTTCATTCGTTTGTCATTTAAATATTTCTCTTTCTTTAACCCACCACAGAACCAAAACAAGGACAGAATTATTCTGCTTGGTTCTCTCCCCCTTCCTGTATCTGCTCCCCTCTCTTTCTGGTGCGAGCAGAGCGAGGGAGAGCAAGAGATAGAGGGAGTAAAAGAGATGAAGCGAGGCAAAGAGAGAGAGAAGTCCCCCGCACCAATAAAAATAGATAGGTTGTCATGCTGATGAATGATTAACTCAGGGAGAGAGAGAGACAGAGGGAAGGGCCCTAGCAGAAGGGGGCTCCAGACTAGCGAGCGGGAGACTGCAGCTCGTGTCTTTTCTACAAGACGCGACTGGAAACTCAATAGGGCAGGGATCCTTAATTATGCACCCACGGCACGGCTGTCTGTGGAGTTGCCTGTTTAAACATCTAATAGGAACTCAGGCTTTTAACGTTGAAGGAAAGAGAAATAAGAAAAGAGAAAGTGGGGTGGTGTCAGTGCCTTGCCTTTCCTCTGCTTCAAATACACATTAAAGACAGGAGGATTTACTCTGCCTAAAATACAGATAGTACAGACAGCTGTGACATCCCCAATACATTCATCCATTCCCTTTGTTTTCGTCCTTCGTTTTCTGGTTATGTGTTTAGTTGGAGGGGGAGATGGGGAGAGGGGGAGAGAGAGAGAGAGAGAGTGAGAGAGTGGGAGAGAGAGAGAGGGAGAGAGGGGGAGAGGGAGAGGGGGAGAGAGAAAGAGAGCCTGTCATGCAGAGAAAACAAGCATTAGAAGTAGATTGAAGAGGGTTTAGCCATTGTTCTAGAGATTTAAACAGACATGGGGTCATTACATTGGGGTTTTATAGAGTGATATTATAGTGACATTCCCATGATGTAACACGGTATTATTAATGTCCTTTACAAGGGGTATTAGAGGGTTATTTCAAACATATGACAGGGGAATATTATCCTCCTGAACGATATGGAAAATGTAGTTCCATGGAAAGTGAAATCATATGCAAAATGATAGACTGTGAGAGTTATGTATCTCAACACTGTTTTCTGCGCTATGTGAAGATACAGTATAGTATTGACTGTAAAACTGTGGTGTCCATTCCTCCTCGTTCACAGCTTCAAGGCATTCAGCCTGTCTACAGCAAACATGAGTACCCTTCCAGAGGGTAAGGCTGAGAGAAGAGCTAAATTAAGATCCCCAGATCCAGACTCCCAGCTCAGCCTGTCTGTCTGCCTCCTCTGGGCCCGTCTCTCTGGTCACTACCCAGGACCTCACCCGCTGGCTGGGAACCCTTGGTACTAAATCTGGAACTGGCACACATCCAGACTTCATTCCTACAGGGCCCCCCTAGACTGACTGACGATCCAGACCCAGGGTCCATCCACAAAGCAGAATTCCAACAATCAGAAATAAAACCTTTCAACCTAAATTCCAGAATCTCCCTCCAGTAAACCCAAGCCAGCAGAGTGATTCCTCCTTCTGTGCTGAGAAAGATGAGACTTCAAAGGAGATAGCAGCGACTGCTGTGTCTCTGGAGTTACGACAGATAGTGTTCCCTCTCTCCTTTTAACTATTCCTCAGCGTCACACTGCTCTGTCTTGTCTCAACACAACACTCCTTTCATGTCAGACAGGGGGGAGACAAACTGGGCTTCTCTAGCCAAGCTAACCCAGAACATTCAGAGTTCTATAACAATGGACTATAGAGTCAAAATGGTGTGCCCACTTTATACCTCCTGTCGGTTCCTCCAACACTGGTTCTGATGGCTCAGCTAGTTGGACCATGGTGCACACACTCACACACACTCACACACACACACACACACACACACACACACACACACACACACACACACACACACACACACACACACACACACACACACACACACACACACACACACACACACACACACACACACACACACACACACACACACACTGCAGTCAGTCAGTGATAGCCTCAATCATCATGGCTTTACAGGCACTCATAATAGATGAATCATGTGATCAACACTAATAACTCTGGGTTGGCAACGCTCTTAATGACAGATTCACTGCCAACCATGCGCTAGGGTAGCCAGTCAGCCACAGGTGGAATGGAGAGGGGTTCTCTGTGTGTGTGTTATTACTCTAGTCTTCACAAGTACCAGTAAACTCACTGCACTGACTGCTTAGATTGGATAACACCGCTCTGTAAAGATACTGTTTTAGCCTAGACACATAATAC
The DNA here is from genome assembly GCF_029448725.1 of Salvelinus fontinalis. NCBI lineage: Eukaryota > Metazoa > Chordata > Actinopteri > Salmoniformes > Salmonidae > Salvelinus > Salvelinus fontinalis. The sequence continues at coordinate 73,121 of NW_026601097.1, forward strand.
AATAGAACTGACTGAGAGCACTCATGGAGAGAGAATGAGAAGAGAGAGAAAGATGGTAAATAGAGATATCATTTTGGGAACAACAAGCTCCCTCTCTTGTGTATCTCACATTCTCACACACACACACACACACACACACACACACACACACACACACACACACACACACACACACACACACACACACACACACACACACACACACACACACACACACACACACACACACACACACACACACACACACACACACACACACACACATTTCATCAGGCCTGGGTGAGAGAGACGCCACCAACACAAAGCACTGTCCCATCCCTGGGGCTGAGGAAGAAAGGAGGGAAAGGCAGACCAGACGCTTTCCTTCTTCTCCTTGTCCTGTTTCAAGCCCTGCCATCTGCCTGCATGGAGAGGGTTTGGGCTGGGCAGGGCAGGGCAGGGGACTGGGCTGGGCTGGGAGCTGGGCAGGGGGCTGCGCTGGGGCTGGGGGCTTGGCTGGGCTGGGCAGGGGTGGGGGCTTGGCTGGGCTGGGCATGGGGCTGGGCAGGGGGCTAGGCTGGGCTGGGCATGTGGCTGGGCAGGGGCAGAGGGCTGGGCAGGGGCTGAAAATAGCAACACAGACCTTAGTAACTGGTGCAGAGAGACAGGGAGGGAGGAATGGGGGACAGGGGTATAAGGGGAGAGGATGAGAGGGACAGGGGGATAAGGGGAGAGGATGAGAGGGACAGGGGATAAGGGGAGAGGATGAGAGGGACTGGGGGATAAGGGGAGAGGATGAGAGGGACTGGGGGATAGGGGAGAGGATGAGAGGGACAGGGGGATAAGGGGAGAGGATGAGAGGGACTGGGGGATAGGGGAGAGGATGAGAGGGACAGGGGGATAAGGGGAGAGGATGAGAGGGACAGGGGATAAGGGGAGAGGATGAGAGGGACTGGGGGATAAGGGGAGAGGATGAGAGGGACTGGGGGATAGGGGAGAGGATGAGAGGGACAGGGGGATAAGGGGAGAGGATGAGAGGGACTGGGGGATAGGGGAGAGGATGAGAGGGACAGGGGGATAAGGGGAGAGGATGAGAGGGACTGGGGGATAAGGGGAGAGGATGAGAGCGACTGGGGGATAAGGGGAGAGGATGAGAGCGACTGGGGGATAGGGGAGAGGAAAGACGTCTAGTCATCTGAAAGGAAGTATGAAGAAATGATTACCTCCTTCCAAACAATCTGTGAGGCAAGCAGTATTGTAGGTAGATATTGCCTGTAACCCGTTGGTAAAATAACCAGATTCTAGGTCTGGGGCAAATTCCATCTTGAGCCAGAGACTCTGCCATACAGGGTGAATATCAGCTTTTTACTAAACCATGTCGTTTCAGTACTATACACTCCAAAGACATACATCTAGTTGGTGTCATTGATATTCTGCTAGAACAAACAATCTCAGTCTTCGCTTATATAGAGAGCATAGGAGACAGAGTTCTGTCAGAGTCATAGAACAGAGTACACACCCCAGGTCTTTCATCTCACTTTGTCTGATCACAGGCCTATTGTTACGGCTCATCAAGATGATCAGAGACATGACACTTTTAGCTCACATCAACATACACACACGCACGCAAACAGGCACGCACGCACTCATACACACACACACAAAACTACACTCATAGTACCCTATATATAGTATGTAAGTCAGACTCGTGAGGTGGATGTGAGAGCAGCTCCCAGCAGACAGACAGACAGACAGACAGACAGACAGACAGACAGACAGACACAACTGCTGCAGCACAGAACAAAGATAACACACCTCAATAATGACTTCAGTCACACTAACAGGACTCTGAGTATGTTGGCGAGGCCAGTCTCAACATGTATTATCAGGCCAGATCAATATAGAAAGGATGCAGCGTAATGTGGCTAAGTCAGAGGAGAGCAGAGGTGAGAGAGGACACATCAATCCCTGTCTTAACTACGTTGTATGAGGGCTGTTGTTTACCTAGGCCTGCTCTCCTTTCAGTTAACCAGGGTGAATTGCTCTTCTAGACACATAATGAAGTATGGAGGAAGTGGAGGAAGTGTTAACCTGTTGTCAGGGGCTAAGAGGGCAGATTCTGTGTATGTACGCTAGCTTGTGAAAAATGACACCCCTGAGAATTAGAGCCCTGTATCCAGTACAAGTCTGTCTGGGGTGATCAGCTGAGTTCCTACCTTTCAGTTGAGTTAGAGGAGGACGATATGGACACAAATCACAACAAATTGACTGAATTATCACCATAACGATTAATAGAACAATGAGTTTATAACATGAATGTGCATCACAGTTTATATTACCTTAAAACTACTACTATTACTTTGAATGTTGTAGCTATCAATTGTCCCTTTAACAATAACCCATATTATCAGAGATTTCATGTCAAACGTTTCTCCAGTAAAGGCTTATTAGGCTACTTATTGTAATCAATGATATCAGCAAAGTGGTCAGTTCGGTCAGTGTCAATAATATCCGGTTTATCGTCCCAGCTCCAGTTAAGTTGTTCTCCCATTACTTGTATGTTTCTGTCGCGTCTCTCCCTGGTCCTCCTCAGCCTGAGGCTTATTCCAGTCTGCATCGCTGTTAGCTGGAGACTGGCTCTGTCATAACAGGCTTACAACAGGCTTGAATATTACAGCACACACATACATCAACTGGTTATCCAAGATGGAGGTGCATGTAGCCAGTTCTTTTTGTTATTATTCTCTTTTAGGTCTGCAGTTCTAGCCTCCAGTCATAGTGTTGCTGTGATTAAAACAAATGGGGCAACCCTACAGCCTCCCTCACCTTATCTTCTCCTACAACCCCCCTCAGAAGAGGCTGTTTCCAATTTGTTCAGGATCCTGGGGTGGATGTGGGATAGTGCTTTACTGTTTGCCTGTTCTCTCTCTCATATGAGAGGCACAATGGAGGATGTGTGACTGGTAGTCCAGTGAATGGCATTGTAACAGCTATATAATATCCACTGTACTGTTGATTTGAAAAACGCTCACTCACAGCGACACAAATGCAGTCAAACACACACACACGTAAAAATACCTAGCAACTTCAAGGCAGCGCTACGATACGCTATTCAGTCGAGGGAATAATATTAATTCACCAACCTGCCTTTGAAAACATCCCAAAACTCAAGGTCTTACCCAAACACGGGTAAACAAACGGGTCTCCGAGGCCTTGTTTTGAACTCAAACTGGGTGAGCAGAGGGGAAACGAGATGAATGATTAGAACTGGGGTGAAGAAAGAAGAGAGAGAATATCAGAATATATTACAATATAAGGTCAACTGAATAGGGCCTGACAAAAAGCACTCAGATGAAAAAGAGGGAGCCATTATTATATTCAGTGAGCTGTGACGTCTTCACTGAGGACTATACAGTTACTGTGGTTCAGTATGTGTTTTCTTTCTCTAGAGGTTGGGGTATAGGTGTAGCTGCAGCTAGGCGTCTCTCTCCTGTTGTTTCTGCTCTAAGGCTAAGACGTGTCCGACGCGCTCTTCAAGACCCCACATGCAACACAATCTGTGCTCACACGCACCTAGCCCTTACTGCTACATGATACACCCTCACACTGTCATTATACAGCATTTGAAAAAAGTGCTTTTGCATGTGTGTGTGCGTGTGAGTGTCATCCTTGGTGATTGATGGGTGATTTGGAGGCATGGCTTACTTCCTGCTCAGTGGAGACCTGAAACCCTGCCTATACCTCACCTAGGAGTCCCACACCTCCTTCTAGTCTCTCTCTCTCTCTCTCTCTCTCTCTCTCTCTCTCTATTGCGTTCATACAAACTTGTATGCCACCTGTAAATACGAATGAAATTGTTAAATTACGAGCCTTGTTGGTTTAGCCACAGAAAATGTTGGCAACCTTCCCACTAGCCATGATTGGCTGAGATAATGAGTGGGCTGGACATGCCGAGAGATGAGTTTGGATTGTTCTGCCATATACTGTAGCACACTTCTGTCTATTTAAGCTGGTCAGTATGTGTAGGTAATCCTGTCTAACGCAGCTTTAAAAAAATATATATCGCTTAGTAGAACTGCATAAGTGTTGCTCTCCACTTTCTGGAGGACCGAGTTTTGAAATCAGTGGAATTAGAGTGTGACAGCTAAGGAGATGACATCTTCAAACTAAGGGAAACCATGGCATCCGTGACAGGGAGAAGCGCCGCCCCATGATCTGTACGTGTAAGATTGTCTAGCTAGCTACATTGTAAGATATTACATGTTTCTAATTTTGACAAAGTCGTTTTCATTTCAAGTTAAAGTGTACTGTTAGCTAGCTAGCTAACGTTTGCCGGCTGGCTTGCTAGCTAACGGTACGCGAATGATCTTATTATTTGACTCTCAAAGCCATTTGCTTTGCTAGTTATTA
>NW_026601098.1:0-67500 GCF_029448725.1 Salvelinus fontinalis
GAGACACACACACACAGACTGACTGACACAGCAGGCTCAGGGAGACATACACACACAGACAGACTGACACAGCAGGCTCAGGGAGACATACACACACAGACTGACTGACACAGCAGGCTCAGGGAGACATACACACAGACAGACTGACACAGCAGGCTCAGGGAGACATACACACACAGACTGACACAGCAGGCTCAGGGAGACATACACACACAGACTGACTGACGTAGCAGGCTCAGGGAGACATACACACACAGACAGACACAGCAGGCTCAGGGAGTTTATTTGAAGAACTCATATTTAAGCGCAAGGAGAGTTGAACCACTAGAATAACAGACATTATCCCTCAGACCCCCCCGTCCTCATTGTCTTTCTACTGAGAGAGGTGAGTAACACAGCCACTAGAATAACTAACATTATCCCTCAGACCCCCCCCCCCCCCCGTCCTCATTGTCTTTCTACTGAGAGAGGTGAGCAACACAGCCACTAGAATAACTAACATTATCCCTCAGACCCCCCCGTCCTCATTGTCTTTCTACTGAGAGAGGTGAGCAACACAGCCACTAGAATAACTAACATTATCCCTCAGACCCCCCCGTCCTCATTGTCTTTCTACTGAGGGAGGTGAGCAACACAGCCACTAGAATAACTAACATTATCCCTCAGACCCCCCCCGTCCTCATTGTCTTTCTACTGAGAGAGGTGAGCAACACAGCCACTAGAATAACTAACATTATCCCTCAGACCCCCCCGTCCTCATTGTCTTTCTACTGAGAGAGGTGAGTAACACAGCCACTAGAATAACTAACATTATCCCTCAGACCCCCCCCCCCCCGTCCCCGTCCTCATTGTCTTTCTACTGAGAGAGGTGAGTAACACAGCCACTAGAATAACAGAAATTATCCCTCAGACCCCCCCCCCCCGTCCCCCCCGTCCCCCCCGTCCTCATTGTCTTTCTACTGAGAGAGGTGAGTAACACAGCCACTAGAATAACTAACATTATCCCTCAGACCCCCCCCCCCCGCCATCCTCATTGTCTTTCTACTGAGAGAGGTGAGCAACACAGCCACTAGAATAACTAACATTAACATTATCCCTCAGACCCCCCCCCCCCCGTCCTCATTGTCTTTCTACTGAGAGAGGTGAGTAACACAGCCACTAGAATAACTAACATTATCCCTCAGACCCCCCCGTCCTCATTGTCTTTCTACTGAGGGAGGTGAGCAACACAGCCACTAGAATAACTAACATTATCCCTCAGACCCACCCCCCCCCGTCCCGTCCCGTCCTCATTGTCTTTCTACTGAGAAAGGTGAGCAACACAGCCACTAGAATAACAGACATTATCCCTCAGACCCCCCCCCCCCCCCCCCCGTCCCGTCCCGTCCCGTCCTCATTGTCTTTCTACTGAGAGAGGTGAGCAACACAGCCACTAGAATAACTAACATTATCCCTCGGACCCCCCCCCCCCGTCCCGTCCCGTCCTCATTGTCTTTCTACTGAGAGAGGTGAGTAACACAGCCACTAGAATAACAGACATTATCCCTCGGACCCCCCCGTCCTCATTGTCTTTCTACTGAGAGAGGTGAGTAACACAGCCACTAGAATAACTTACATTATCCCTCGGACCACCCCCCCCCCCCCGTCCTCATTGTCTTTCTACTGAGAGAGGTGAGTAACACAGCCACTAGAATAACAGACATTATCCCTCGGACCCCCCGTCCTCATTGTCTTTCTACTGAGAGAGGTGAGTAACACAGCCACTAGAATAACTAACATTATCCCTCGGACCCCCCCCCCCCCGTCCTCATTGTCTTTCTACTGAGAGAGGTGAGTAACACAGCCACTAGAATAACAGACATTATCCCTCAGACCCCCCGTCCTCATTGTCTTTCTACTGAGAGAGGTGAGTAACACAGCCACTAGAATAACTTACATTACCCCTCGGACCACCCCCCCCCCCATTGTCTTTCTACTGAGAGAGGTGAGTAACACAGCCACTAGAATAACTAACATTATCCTTCAGATCCCCCCCCCCCCGTCCTCATTGTCTTTGTACTGAAGGCTGAAGGCAAGAGGGTACTGAAGGCTGAAGGCAGGAAGTACTGAAAGCTGAAGGCAGGCAGGTACTGAAAGCAGAAGGCAGGTACTGAAAGCTGAAGGCAGGTACTGAAAGCAGAAGGCAGGTACTGAAAGCAGAAGGCAGGTATTGAAAGCAGAAGGCAGGTACTGAAAGCTGAAGGCAGGCAGTATTGAAAGCTGAATGCAGGAAGTACTGAAAGCAGAAGGCAGGATGTACTGAAAGCTGAAGGCAGGATGTACTGAAAGCTGAAGACAGGCAGGTACTGAAAGCAGAAGGCAGGTACTGAAAGCTGAAGGCAGGTACTGAAAGCAGAAGGCAGGTACTGAAAGCTGAAGGCAGGATGTACTGAAAGCTGAAGACAGGCAGGTACTGAAAGCAGAAGGCAGGTACTGAAAGCTGAAGGCAGGTACTGAAAGTTGAAGACAGGAAGTACTGAAAGCTGAAGGCAGGAAGTACTGAAAGCTGAAGACAGGCAGGTACTGAAAGCAGAAGGCAGGTACTGAAAGCTGAAGGCAGGTACTGAAAGCTGAAGGCAGGTACTGAAAGCTGAAGGCAGGTACTGAAAGCTGAAGGCAGGTACTGAGAGCTGAATGCAGGAAGTACTGAAAGCTGAAGGCAGGTAGCTACTGAAAGCTGAATGCAGGATGTACTGAAAGCTGAAGGCAGGTAGTACTGAAAGCTGAAGGCAGGATGTACTGAAAGCTGAAGGCAGGAAGTATTGAAAGCTGAAGGCAGGCAGGTACTGAAAGCTGAAGGCAGGCAGCACTGAAAGCTGAAGGCAGGAAGTACTGAAAGCTGAAGGCAGGAAGTACTGAAAGCTGAAGGCAGGAAGTATTGAAAGCTGAAGGCAGGAAGTACTGAAAGCTGAAGGCAGGCAGGTTCTGAAAGCTAAAGCCAGGCAGTACTGAAAGCTGAAGGCAGGAAGTACTGAAAGCTGAAGGCAGGAAGTACTGAAAGCTGAAGGCAGGAAGTACTGAAAGCTGAAGGCAGGCAGTACTGAAAGCTGAAGGCAGGAAGTACTGAAAGCTGAAGGTAGGCAGGTACTGAAAGCTGAAGGCAGGCAGGTACTGAAAGCTGAAGGCAGGCAGTACTGAAAGCTGAAGGTAGGCAGGTACTGAAAGCTGAAGGCAGGTACTGAAAGATGAAGGCAGGTACTGAAAGCAGAAGGCAGGTAGTTCTGAAAGCTGAAGGCAGGAAGTACTGAAAGCAGAAGGCAGGTAGTTCTGAAAGCTGAAGGCAGGCAGTACTGAAAGCTGAAGGCAGGCAGGTACTGAAAGCTTAAGGCAGGCAGGTACTGAAAGCTGAAGACAGGCAGGTACTGAAAGCTGAAGACAGGCAGGTACTGAAAGCAGAAGGCAGGCAGGTACTGAAAGCTGAAGGCAGGAAGTACTGAAAGCTGAAGGCAGGCAGGTACTGAAAGCTGAAGGCAGGCAGGTACTGAAAGCTGAAGGTAGGCAGGTACTGAAAGCTGAAGGTAGGCAGGTACTGAAAGCTGAAGCCAGGCAGTACTGAAAGCTGAAGCCAGGCAGTACTGAAAGCTGAAGGCAGGTCGGTACTGAAAGCTGAAGGTAGGCAGGTACTGAAAGCTGAAGGCAGGCAGTACTGAAAGCTGAAGGCAGGAAGTACTGAAAGCTGAAGGCAGGAAGTACTGAAAACTGAAGGCAGAAAGTACTCAAAGCTGAAGGCAGGAAGTACTGAAAGCTGAAGTTAGGCTGGTTCTGAAAGCTGAAGGTAGGCAGGTACTGAAAGCTGAAGGCAGGAAGTACTGAAAGCTGAAGGCAGGAAGTACTGAAAGCTGAAGGCATGCTGTACTGAAAGCTGAAGGCAGGAAGTACTCAAAAATGAAAGACAGGAAGTCCTGAAAGCTGAAGTTAGGCAGGTTCTGAAAGCTGAAGGCAGGAAGTACTGAAAGCTGAAGGCAGGAAGTACTGAAAGCTGAAGGCAGGCAGGTTCTGAAAGCTGAAGCCAGGCAGTACTGAAAGCTGAAGGCAGGCAGGTACTGAAAGCTGAAGGTAGGTAGGTACTGAAAGCTGAAGGCAGGCAGTACTGAAAGCTGAAGGCAGGAGGTACTGCAAGCTGAAGGCAGGAAGTACTGAAAGCTGAAGGCAGGCAGGTTCTGAAAGCTGAAGGTAGGCAGGTACTGAAAGCTGAAGGCAGGCAGTACTGAAAGCTGAAGGCAGGAAGTACTGAAAGCTGAAGGCAGGCTGTACTGAAAGCTGAAGGCAGGAAGTACTCAAAGCTGAAGGCAGGAAGTACTGAAAGCTGAAGTTAGGCAGGTTCTGAAAGCTGAAGGTAGGCAGGTACTGAAAGCTGAAGGTAGGCAGGTACTGAAAGCTGAAGGCAGGAAGTACTGAAAGCTGAAGGCAGGAAGTACTGAAAGCTGAAGGCAGGAGGTACTGAAAGCTGAAGGCAGGAAGCACTGAAAGCTGAAAGCAGGCAGGTACTGAAAGCTGAAGGCAGGCGGCTACTGAAAGCTGAAGGCAGGAAGTACTGAAAGCTGAAGGCAGGAAGTACTGAAAGCTGAAGGCAGGAAGTACTGAAAGCTGAAGGCAGGAAGTCCTGAAAGCTGAAGGCAGGCAGGTTCTGAAAGCTGAAGGTAGGCAGGTACTGAAAGCTGAAGGCAGGAAGTACTGAAAGCTGAAGGCAGGAAGTACTGAAAGCTGAAGGCAGACAGGTACTGAAAACTGAAGGCAGGCAGGTACTGAAAGCTGAAGGCAGGCAGGTACTGAAAGCTGAAGGCAGGAAGTACTGAAAGCTGAAGGTAGGCAGGTTCTGAAAGCTGAAGGTAGGCAGGTACTGAAAGCTGAAGGCAGGCAGGTACTGAAAGCTGAAGGCAGGCAGTACTGAAAGCTGAAGGTAGGCAGGTACTGAAAGCTGAAGGCAGGTACTGAAAGATGAAGGCAGGTACTGAAAGCAGAAGGCAGGTAGTTCTGAAAGCTGAAGGCAGGAAGTACTGAAAGCAGAAGGCAGGTAGTTCTGAAAGCTGAAGGCAGGCAGTACTGAAAGCTGAAGGCAGGCAGTACTGAAAGCTGAAGGCAGGCAGTACTGAAAGCTGAAGGCAGGAAGTACAGAAAGCTGAAGGCAGGAAGTACAGAAAGCAGAAGGCAGGTAGTACTGAAAGCTGAAGGCAGGAAGTACTGAAAGCTGAAGGTAGGCAGGTACTGAAAGCTGAAGGCAGGCTGTACTGAAAGCTGAAGGAAGGAAGTACTCAAAGCTGAAGGCAGGAAGTACTGAAAGCTGAAGGTAGGCAGGTACTGAAAGCTGAAGGCAGGAAGTACTCAAAGCTGAAGGCAGGCAGGATCTGAAAGCTGAAGGTAGGCAGGTACTGAAAGCTGAAGGCAGGAAGTACTGAAAGCTGAAGGCAGGAAGTACTGAAAGCTGAAGGCAGGCAGGGACTGAAAGCTGAAGGCAGGAAGGTACTAAAAGCTGAAGGCAGGAAGTACTGAAAGCTGAAGGCAGGTAGTTCTGAAAGCTGAAGGCAGGAAGTACTGAAAGCTGAAGGCAGGAAGTACTGAAAGCTGAAGGCAGGAAGTACTGAAAGCTGAATGTAGGCAGGTACTGAAAGCAGAAGGCAGGCAGGTACTGAAAGCTGAAGGCAGGCAGGTACTGAAAGCTGAAGGCAGGCAGGTACTGAAAGCTTAAGGCAGGCAGCTACTGAAAGCAGAAGGCAGGCAGGTACTGAAAGCTGAAGGCAGGCAGGTACTGAAAGCTGAAGGCAGGCAGGTACTGAAAGCTTAAGGCAGGCAGGTACTGAAAGCAGAAGGCAGGCAGGTACTGAAAGTAGAAGGCAGGCAGGTACTGAAAGCTGAAGGCAGGCAGGTACTGAAAGCTGAAGACAGGCAGGTACTGAAAGCAGAAGGCAGGCAGGTACTGAAAGCTGAAGGCAGGAAGTACTGAAAGCTGAAGGCAGGCAGGTACTGAAAGCTGAAGGCAGGCAAGGTACTGAAAGCTGAAGGTAGGCAGGTACTGAAAGCTGAAGGTAGGCAGGTACTGAAAGCTGAAGCCAGGCAGTACTGAAAGCTGAAGCCAGGCAGTACTGAAAGCTGAAGGCAGGCAGGTACTGAAAGCTGAAGGTAGGCAGGTACTGAAAGCTGAAGGCAGGCAGTACTGAAAGCTGAAGGCAGGAAGTACTGAAAGCTGAAGGCAGGAAGTACTGAAAACTGAAGGCAGAAGGTACTCAAAGCTGAAGGCAGGAAGTACTGAAAGCTGAAGTTAGGCTGGTTCTGAAAGCTGAAGGTAGGCAGGTACTGAAAGCTGAAGGCAGAAAGTACTGAAAGCTGAAGGCAGGAAGTACTGAAAGCTGAAGGCAGGCTGTACTGAAAGCTGAAGGCAGGAAGTACTGAAAGCTGAAGGCAGGAAGTCCTGAAAGCTGAAGTTAGGCAGGTTCTGAAAGCTGAAGGCAGGAAGTACTGAAAGCTGAAGGCAAGAAGTACTGAAAGCTGAAGGCAGGCAGGTTCTGAAAGCTGAAGCCAGGCAGTACTGAAAGCTGAAGGCAGGCAGGTACTGAAAGCTGAAGGTAGGCAGGTACTGAAAGCTGAAGGCAGGCAGTACTGAAAGCTGAAGGCAGGAGGTACTGCAAGCTGAAGGCAGGAAGTACTGAAAGCTGAAGGCAGGCAGGTTCTGAAAGCTGAAGGTAGGCAGGTACTGAAAGCTGAAGGCAGGCAGTACTGAAAGCTGAAGGCAGGAAGTACTGAAAGCTGAAGGCAGGCTGTACTGAAAGCTGAAGGCAGGAAGTACTCAAAGCTGAAGGCAGGAAGTACTGAAAGCTGAAGTTAGGCAGGTTCTGAAAGCTGAAGGTAGGCAGGTACTGAAAGCTGAAGGTAGGCAGGTACTGAAAGCTGAAGGCAGGAAGTACTGAAAGCTGAAGGCAGGAAGTACTGAAAGCTGAAGGCAGGAGGTACTGAAAGCTGAAGGCAGGAAGCACTGAAAGCTGAAAGCAGGCAGGTACTGAAAGCTGAAGGCAGGCGGCTACTGAAAGATGAAGGAAAGAAGTACTGAAAGCTGAAGGCAGGAAGTACTGAAAGCTGAAGGCAGGAAGTACTGAAAGCTGAAGGCAGGAAGTACTGAAAGCTGAAGGCAGGCAGGTTCTGAAAGCTGAAGGTAGGCAGGTACTGAAAGCTGAAGGCAGGAAGTACTGAAAGCTGAAGGCAGGAAGTACTGAAAGCTGAAGGCAGGCAGGTACTGAAAGCTGAAGGCAGGCAGGTACTGAAAGCTGAAGGCAGGAAGTACTGAAAGCTGAAGGTAGGCAGGTACTGAAAGCTGAAGGTAGGCAGGTACTGAAAGCTGAAGGCAGGCAGGTACTGAAAGCTGAAGGCAGGCAGTACTGAAAGCTGAAGGTAGGCAGGTACTGAAAGCTGAAGGCAGGTACTGAAAGATGAAGGCAGGTACTGAAAGCAGAAGGCAGGTAGTTCTGAAAGCTGAAGGCAGGAAGTACTGAAAGCAGAAGGCAGGTAGTTCTGAAAGCTGAAGGCAGGCAGTACTGAAAGCTGAAGGCAGGCAGTACTGAAAGCTGAAGGCAGGCAGTACTGAAAGCTGAAGGCAGGAAGTACAGAAAGCTGAAGGCAGGAAGTACAGAAAGCAGAAGGCAGGTAGTACTGAAAGCTGAAGGCAGGAAGTACTGAAAGCTGAAGGTAGGCAGGTACTGAAAGCTGAAGGCAGGCTGTACTGAAAGCTGAAGGAAGGAAGTACTCAAAGCTGAAGGCAGGAAGTACTGAAAGCTGAAGGTAGGCAGGTACTGAAAGCTGAAGGCAGGAAGTACTCAAAGCTGAAGGCAGGCAGGATCTGAAAGCTGAAGGTAGGCAGGTACTGAAAGCTGAAGGCAGGAAGTACTGAAAGCTGAAGGCAGGAAGAACTGAAAGCTGAAGGCAAGGAAGGGACTGAAAGCTGAAGGCAGGAAGGTACTAAAAGCTGAAGGCAGGAAGTACTGAAAGCTGAAGGCAGGTAGTTCTGAAAGCTGAAGGCAGGAAGTACTGAAAGCTGAAGGCAGGAAGTACTGAAAGCTGAAGGCAGGAAGTACTGAAAGCTGAATGTAGGCAGGTACTGAAAGCAGAAGGCAGGCAGGTACTGAAAGCTGAAGGCAGGCAGGTACTGAAAGCTGAAGGCAGGCAGGTACTGAAAGCTTAAGGCAGGCAGCTACTGAAAGCAGAAGGCAGGCAGGTACTGAAAGCTGAAGGCAGGCAGGTACTGAAAGCTGAAGGCAGGCAGGTACTGAAAGCTTAAGGCAGGCAGGTACTGAAAGCAGAAGGCAGGCAGGTACTGAAAGTAGAAGGCAGGCAGGTACTGAAAGCTGAAGGCAGGCAGGTACTGAAAGCTGAAGACAGGCAGGTACTGAAAGCAGAAGGCAGGCAGGTACTGAAAGCTGAAGGCAGGAAGTACTGAAAGCTGAAGGCAGGCAGGTACTGAAAGCTGAAGGCAGGCAGGTACTGAAAGCTGAAGGTAGGCAGGTACTGAAAGCTGAAGGTAGGCAGGTTCTGAAAGCTGAAGCCAGGCAGTACTGAAAGCTGAAGCCAGGCAGTACTGAAAGCTGAAGGCAGGCAGGTACTGAAAGCTGAAGGTAGGCAGGTACTGAAAGCTGAAGGCAGGCAGTACTGAAAGCTGAAGGCAGGAAGTACTGAAAGCTGAAGGCAGGAAGTACTGAAAACTGAAGGCAGAAGGTACTCAAAGCTGAAGGCAGGAAGTACTGAAAGCTGAAGTTAGGCTGGTTCTGAAAGCTGAAGGTAGGCAGGTACTGAAAGCTGAAGGCAGAAAGTACTGAAAGCTGAAGGCAGGAAGTACTGAAAGCTGAAGGCAGGCTGTACTGAAAGCTGAAGGCAGGAAGTACTCAAAGCTGAAGGCAGGAAGTCCTGAAAGCTGAAGTTAGGCAGGTTCTGAAAGCTGAAGGCAGGAAGTACTGAAAGCTGAAGGCAAGAAGTACTGAAAGCTGAAGGCAGGCAGGTTCTGAAAGCTGAAGCCAGGCAGTACTGAAAGCTGAAGGCAGGCAGGTACTGAAAGCTGAAGGTAGGCAGGTACTGAAAGCTGAAGGCAGGCAGTACTGAAAGCTGAAGGCAGGAGGTACTGCAAGCTGAAGGCAGGAAGTACTGAAAGCTGAAGGCAGGCAGGTTCTGAAAGCTGAAGGTAGGCAGGTACTGAAAGCTGAAGGCAGGCAGTACTGAAAGCTGAAGGCAGGAAGTACTGAAAGCTGAAGGCAGGCTGTACTGAAAGCTGAAGGCAGGAAGTACTCAAAGCTGAAGGCAGGAAGTACTGAAAGCTGAAGTTAGGCAGGTTCTGAAAGCTGAAGGTAGGCAGGTACTGAAAGCTGAAGGTAGGCAGGTACTGAAAGCTGAAGGCAGGAAGTACTGAAAGCTGAAGGCAGGAAGTACTGAAAGCTGAAGGCAGGAGGTACTGAAAGCTGAAGGCAGGAAGCACTGAAAGCTGAAAGCAGGCAGGTACTGAAAGCTGAAGGCAGGCGGCTACTGAAAGATGAAGGAAAGAAGTACTGAAAGCTGAAGGCAGGAAGTACTGAAAGCTGAAGGCAGGAAGTACTGAAAGCTGAAGGCAGGAAGTACTGAAAGCTGAAGGCAGGCAGGTTCTGAAAGCTGAAGGTAGGCAGGTACTGAAAGCTGAAGGCAGGAAGTACTGAAAGCTGAAGGCAGGAAGTACTGAAAGCTGAAGGCAGGCAGGTACTGAAAGCTGAAGGCAGGCAGGTACTGAAAGCTGAAGGCAGGAAGTACTGAAAGCTGAAGGTAGGCAGGTACTGAAAGCTGAAGGTAGGCAGGTACTGAAAGCTGAAGGCAGGCAGGTACTGAAAGCTGAAGGCAGGCAGTACTGAAAGCTGAAGGTAGGCAGGTACTGAAAGCTGAAGGCAGGTACTGAAAGATGAAGGCAGGTACTGAAAGCAGAAGGCAGGTAGTTCTGAAAGCTGAAGGCAGGAAGTACTGAAAGCAGAAGGCAGGTAGTTCTGAAAGCTGAAGGCAGGCAGTACTGAAAGCTGAAGGCAGGCAGTACTGAAAGCTGAAGGCAGGCAGTACTGAAAGCTGAAGGCAGGAAGTACAGAAAGCTGAAGGCAGGAAGTACAGAAAGCAGAAGGCAGGTAGTACTGAAAGCTGAAGGCAGGAAGTACTGAAAGCTGAAGGTAGGCAGGTACTGAAAGCTGAAGGCAGGCTGTACTGAAAGCTGAAGGAAGTACTCAAAGCTGAAGGCAGGAAGTACTGAAAGCTGAAGGTAGGCAGGTACTGAAAGCTGAAGGCAGGAAGTACTCAAAGCTGAAGGCAGGCAGGTTCTGAAAGCTGAAGGTAGGCAGGTACTGAAAGCTGAAGGCAGGAAGTACTGAAAGCTGAAGGCAGGAAGTACTGAAAGCTGAAGGCAGGCAGGGACTGAAAGCTGAAGGCAGGAAGGTACTAAAAGCTGAAGGCAGGAAGTACTGAAAGCTGAAGGCAGGCAGGTTCTGAAAGCTGAAGGCAGGCAGGTACTGAAAGCTGAAGGCAGGAAGTACTGAAAGCTGAAGGCAGGCAGGTTCTGAAAGCTGAAGGAAGGCAGGTACTGAAAGCTGAAGGTAGGCAGGTACTGAAAGATGAAGGCAGGTACTGAAAGCAGAAGGCAGGTAGTTCTGAAAGCTGAAGGCAGGAAGTACTGAAAGCTGAAGGCAGGAAGTACTGAAAGCTGAAGGCAGGAAGTACTGAAAGCTGAATGTAGGCAGGTACTGAAAGCTGAAGGCAGGCTGTACTGAAAGCTGAAGGCAGGAAGTTCTCAAAGCTGAAGGCAGGAAGTACTGAAAGCTGAAGTTAGGCAGGTACTGAAAGCTGAAGGCAGGAAGTACTGAAAGCTGAAGGCAGGCAGGTTCTGAAAGCAGAAGGTATGCAGGTACTGAAAGCTGAAGGCAGGAAGTACTGAAAGCTGAAGGCAGGAAGTACTGAAAGCTGAAGGCAGGCAGGGACTGAAAGCTGAAGGCAGGAAGTACTGAAAGCTGAAGGCAGGAAGTACTGAAAGCTGAAGGCAGGCAGGTACTGAAAGCTGAAGGCAGGCATGTACTGAAAGCTGAAGGCAGGAAGTACTGAAAGCTGAAGTCAGGCAGGTTCTGAAAGCTGAAGGTAGGCAGGTACTGAAAGCTGAAGGCAGGCAGGTACAGAAAGCAGAAGGCAGGTAGTACTGAAAGCTAAAGGCAGGCAGGTACTGAAAGCTGAAGGTTGGCAGGTACTGAAAGCTGAAGGCAGGCAGTACTGAAAGCAGAAGGCAGGTAGTTCTGAAAGCTAAAGGCAGGAAGTACTGAAAGCTGAAGGCAGGAAGTACTGAAAGCTGAAGGCAGGAAGTACAGAAAGCAGAAGGCAGGTAGTACTGAAAGCTGAAGGCAGGAAGTACTGAAAGCTGAATGTAGGCAGGTACTGAAAGCTGAAGGCAGGCTGTACTGAAAGCTGAAGGCAGGAAGTTCTCAAAGCTGAAGGCAGGAAGTACTGAAAGCTGAAGTTAGGCAGGTACTGAAAGCTGAAGGCAGGAAGTACTGAAAGCTGAAGGCAGGCAGGTTCTGAAAGCAGAAGGTATGCAGGTTCTGAAAGCTGAAGGCAGGAAGTACTGAAAGCTGAAGGCAGGAAGTACTGAAAGCTGAAGGCAGGCAGGGACTGAAAGCTGAAGGCAGGAAGTACTGAAAGCTGAAGGCAGGAAGTACTGAAAGCTGAAGGCAGGCAGGTACTGAAAGCTGAAGGCAGGCATGTACTGAAAGCTGAAGGCAGGAAGTACTGAAAGCTGAAGTCAGGCAGGTTCTGAAAGCTGAAGGTAGGCAGGTACTGAAAGCTGAAGGCAGGCAGGTACAGAAAGCAGAAGGCAGGTAGTACTGAAAGCTAAAGGCAGGCAGGTACTGAAAGCTGAAGGTTGGCAGGTACTGAAAGCTGAAGGCAGGCAGGTACAGAAAGCAGAAGGCAGGTAGTACTGAAAGCTGAAGGCAGGCAGTACTGAAAGCAGAAGGCAGGTAGTTCTGAAAGCTAAAGGCAGGAAGTACTGAAAGCTGAAGGCAGGAAGTACTGAAAGCTGAAGGCAGGAAGTACAGAAAGCAGAAGGCAGGTAGTACTGAAAGCTGAAGGCAGGTAGTACTGAAAGCTGAAGGCAGGAAGTACTGAAAGCTGAAGGTAGGCAGGTACTGAAAGCTGAAGGCAGGAAGGTACTAAAAGCTGAAGGCAGGAATTACTGAAAGCTGAAGGCAGGCAGGTACTGAAAGCTGAAGGCAGGCAGGTACTGAAAGCTGAAGGCAGGAAGTACTGAAAGCTGAAGGCAGGAAGGTTCTGAAAGCTGAAGGTAGGCAGGTACTGAAAGCTGAAGGTAGGCAGGTACTGAAAGCTGAAGGCAGGAAGTACTGAAAGCTGAAGGCAGGTACTGAAAGATGAAGGCAGGTACTGAAAGCAGAAGGCAGGTAGTTCTGAAAGCTAAAGGCAGGAAGTACTGAAAGCAGAAGGCAGGTAGTTCTGAAAGCTGATGGCAGGCAGTACTGAAAGCTGAAGGCAGGTAGTACTGAAAGCTGAAGGCAGGTAGTACTGAAAGCTGAAGGCAGGAAGTACTGAAAGCTGAAGGTAGGCAGGTACTGAAAGCTGAAGGCAGGAAGGTACTAAAAGCTGAAGGCAGGAATTACTGAAAGCTGAAGGCAGGCAGGTACTGAAAGCTGAAGGCAGGCAGGTACTGAAAGCTGAAGGCAGGAAGTACTGAAAGCTGAAGGCAGGCAGGTTCTGAAAGCTGAAGGTGGGCAGGTACTGAAAGCTGAAGGTAGGCAGGTACTGAAAGCTGGAGGCAGGCAGGTTCTGAAAGCATAAGGTATGCAGGTACTGAAAGCTGAAGGCAGGAAGTACTGAAAGCTGAAGGCAGGAAGTACTGAAAGCTGAAGGCAGGCAGGGACTGAAAGCTGAAGGCAGGCAGGTACTGAAAGCTGAATGCAGGAAGTACTGAAAGCTGAAGGCAGGCAGGTACTGAAAGCTGAAGGCAGGAAGTACTGAAAGCTGAAGGCAGGCAGGTTCTGAAAGCAGAAGGTATGCAGGTACTGAAAGCTGAAGGCAGGAAGTACTGAAAGCTGAAGGCAGGAAGTACTGAAAGCTGAAGGCAGGCAGGGACTGAAAGCTGAAGGCAGGAAGTACTGAAAGCTGAAGGCAGGAAGTACTGAAAGCTGAAGGCAGGCAGGTACTGAAAGCTGAAGGCAGGAAGTACTGAAAGCTGGAGGCAGGAAGTACTGAAAGCTGAAGGCAGGCAGGT
This sequence comes from Salvelinus fontinalis, assembly GCF_029448725.1. Taxonomy (NCBI): domain Eukaryota; kingdom Metazoa; phylum Chordata; class Actinopteri; order Salmoniformes; family Salmonidae; genus Salvelinus; species Salvelinus fontinalis. The sequence goes on from NW_026601098.1 coordinate 13,286, forward strand.
ACTGAAAGCTGAAGGCAGGCAGGTACTGAAAGCTGAAGGCAGGTCATCTTCAGTCTGTGGAACTAAACGTTAATGAAACAGTGAAGGAGCTGGTGTCCTTCATTCACATTGACTCACATTATCCTCTCCCTGATGACCGCGTGGGGGGGTTGGGGGGGGGGGGGGGTGGGCTACACTATATGTCTCAGATTACACACCGTGCCCAACACATCATAATGTGTTTGGTTTCACGGGGGGGGGGGGGGGGGGGGGGACTCTCCTCCTATCAGGAGTGGTGACAGTGTCCATTCAATCATCAATATTTAGAGAGGCTGTGTAGCTTATTGAATGGTCAGGGGCTGAACGTACGTTACGGGGACAGTGCTGTGGTCTGTAACTACGATGAATGGGATTTTATTATCTGTGTGTGTGTGTGCGTGTGCGTGTGCGTGTGCGTGTGTGTGTGTGTGTGTGATAGCAGGGTATATATCCATTTACAACTTGTAGTGTATTTGAGGTTTAAAAAGGCTTCTGAAGTTTGTAATTTCACCTTTTTAAATTTCAGACTTAATTTTCCATCAACCTCTACAAATGATTTATAATCCACTTAATAAATCACATTTCCTGTTTCCTGTTGCTGCAGGAGCAAACTGTCTCAAATGAAGATCCTACATGTATAGATGCTGTTGTCTAGCTGATGGACACCATAGCGTTGCCTAGCCGATAGACACCATAGCGTTGCTGATGGACACCATAGCGTTGCCTAGCCGATGGACACCATAGCGTTGCCGATGGACACCATAGCGTTGCTGATGGACACCATAGCGTTGCTGATGGACACCATAGCGTTGCCTAGCCGATGGACACCGTAGCGTTGCCGATGGACACCATAGCGTTGCCGATGGACACCATAGCGTTGCCTAGCCGATGGACACCATAGCGTTGCTGATGGACACCATAGTGTTGTCTAGCTGATGGACACCATAGTGTTGCCTAGCTGATGGACACCATAGTGTTGTCTGGCTGATGGACACCATAGTGTTGTCTAGCTGATGGACACCATAGTGTTGCTGATGGACACCATAGTGTTGCTGATGGACACCATAGCGTTGCTGATGGACACCATAGCGTTGTCTAGCTGATGGACACCATAGTGTTGTCTAGCTGATGGACACCATAGTGTTGTCTAGCTGATGGACACCATAGTGTTGCTGATGGACACCATAGTGTTGCTGATGGACACCATAGCGTTGCCTAGCTGATGGACACCATAGTGTTGCTGATGGACACCATAGTGTTGCTGATGGACACCATAGTGTTGTCTAGCTGATGGACACCATAGTGTTGTCTAGCTGATAGACACCATAGTGTTGTCTAGCTGATAGACACCATAGCGTTGCTGATGGACACCATAGCGTTGCTGATAGACACCATAGTGTTGCTGATGGACACCATAGTGTTGCCTAGCTGATGGACACCATAGTGTTGTCTGGCTGATGGACACCATAGTGTTGCTGATGGACACCATAGTGTTGCCTAGCTGATAGACACCATAGTGTTGTCTGGCTGATGGACACCATAGTGTTGCTGATGGACACCATAGTGTTGCCTAGCTGATGGACACCATAGTGTTGCTGATGGACACCATAGTGTTGTCTAGCTGATAGACACCATAGTGTTGTCTAGCTGATGGACACCATGGTGTTGTCTAGCTGATGGACAACATAGTGTTGTCTAGCTGATGGACACCATAGTGTTGTCTAGCTGATGGACACCATAGTGTTGTCTGGCTGATGGACACCATAGTGTTGTCTAGCTGATGGACACCATAGTGTTGCTGATGGACACCATAGTGTTGCTGATGGACACCATAGCGTTGCTGATGGACACCATAGCGTTGTCTAGCTGATGGACACCATAGTGTTGTCTAGCTGATGGACACCATAGTGTTGTCTAGCTGATGGACACCATAGTGTTGCTGATGGACACCATAGTGTTGCTGATGGACACCATAGTGTTGTCTAGCTGATAGACACCATAGTGTTGCTGATGGACACCATAGTGTTGTCTAGCCGATGGACACCATAGTGTTGCCTAGCTGATGGACACCATAGTGTTGCTGATGGACACCATAGCGTTGCCTAGCTGATGGACACCATAGTGTTGCTGATGGACACCATAGTGTTGCTGATGGACACCATAGTGTTGTCTAGCTGATAGACACCATAGTGTTGCTGATGGACACCATAGTGTTGCTGATAGACACCATAGTGTTGCTGATGGACACCATAGCGTTGCCTGGCTGATGGACACCATAGTGTTGTCTAGCTGATGGACACCATAGTGTTGCTGATGGACACCATAGTGTTGCTGATAGACACCATAGTGTTGCTGATGGACACCATAGCGTTGCCTGGCTGATGGACACCATAGTGTTGTTTAGCTGATGGACACCATAGTGTTGTCTAGCTGATAGACACCATAGCGTTGTCTAGCCGATGGACACCATAGTGTTGCCTAGCCGATGGACACCATAGCGTTGCCTAGCTGATGGACACCATAGTGTTGTCTAGCTGATAGACACCATAGTGTTGCCTAGCTGATGGACACCATAGTGTTGCCTAGCTGATAGACACCATAGTGTTGTCTGACTGATGGACACCATAGTGTTGCTGATGGACACCATAGTGTTGCTGATGGACACCATAGTGTTGCTGATGGACACCATAGTGTTGCTGATGGACACCATAGTGTTGCTGATGGACACCATAGTGTTGCTGATGGACACCATAGTGTTGCTGATAGACACCATAGTGTTGCTGATGGACACCATAGTGTTGCCTAGCTGATAGACACCATAGTGTTGCTGATGGACACCATAGTGTTGCCTAGCTGATAGACACCATAGTGTTGCCTAGCTGATGGACACCATAGCGTTGCCTAGCTGATGGACACCATAGTGTTGTCTAGCTGATGGACACCATAGTGTTGTCTAGCTGATAGACACCATAGTGTTGCCTAGCTGATGGACACCATAGTGTTGTCTAGCTGATAGACACCATAGTGTTGCTGATGGACACCATAGTGTTGCTGATGGACACCATAGTGTTGCTGATGGACACCATAGTGTTGCTGATGGACACCATAGTGTTGTCTAGCTGATGGACACCATAGTGTTGCTGATGGACACCATAGTGTTGCCTAGCTGATGGACACCATAGTGTTGTCTAGCTGATGGACACCATAGTGTTGCCTAGCTGATGGACACCATAGCGTTGCTGATGGACACCATAGTGTTGTCTAGCTGATGGACACCATAGTGTTGTCTAGCTGATGGACACCATAGTGTTGCTGATGGACACCATAGTGTTGTCTAGCTGATGGACACCATAGTGTTGTCTAGCTGATGGACACCATAGTGTTGCCTAGCTGATGGACACCATAGCGTTTCCTGGCTGATGGACACCATAGCGTTGCCTAGCTGATGGACACCATAGCGTTGCCTAGCTGATGGACACCATAGTGTTGCTGATGGACACCATAGTGTTGCTGATGGACACCATAGTGTTGTCTAGCTGATGGACACCATAGTGTTGTCTAGCTGATAGACACCATAGTGTTGTCTAGCTGATAGACACCATAGCGTTGCTGATGGACACCATAGCGTTGCTGATAGACACCATAGTGTTGCTGATGGACACCATAGTGTTGCCTAGCTGATGGACACCATAGTGTTGTCTGGCTGATGGACACCATAGTGTTGCTGATGGACACCATAGTGTTGCCTAGCTGATAGACACCATAGTGTTGTCTGGCTGATGGACACCATAGTGTTGCTGATGGACACCATAGTGTTGCCTAGCTGATGGACACCATAGTGTTGCTGATGGACACCATAGTGTTGTCTAGCTGATAGACACCATAGTGTTGTCTAGCTGATGGACACCATGGTGTTGTCTAGCTGATGGACAACATAGTGTTGTCTAGCTGATGGACACCATAGTGTTGTCTAGCTGATGGACACCATAGCGTTGCTGATGGACACCATAGTGTTGCTGATGGACACCATAGTGTTGCTGATGGACACCATAGTGTTGCTGATGGACACCATAGTGTTGCTGATGGACACCATAGTGTTGCTGATGGACACCATAGTGTTGTCTAGCTGATGGACACCATAGTGTTGTCTAGCTGATGGACACCATAGTGTTGCTGATGGACACCATAGCGTTTCCTAGCTGATGGACACCATAGCGTTGCCTAGCCGATGGACACCATAGCGTTGCCTAGCTGATAGACACCATAGTGTTGTCTAGCTGATAGACACCATAGTGTTGTCTAGCTGATAGACACCATAGCGTTGCCTAGCCGATGGACACCATAGCGTTGCCTAGCCGATGGACACCATAGCGTTGCCTGGCCGATGGACACCATAGTGTTGTCTAGCTGATAGACACCATAGCGTTGCCTAGCCGATGGACACCATAGCGTTGCCTAGCCGATGGACACCATAGCGTTGCCTGGCCGATGGACACCATAGCGTTGCTGATGGACACCATAGTGTTGCCTGGCCGATGGACACCATAGTGTTGTCTAGCCGATGGACACCATAGCGTTGTCTAGCTGATAGACACCATAGTGTTGCTGATGGACACCATAGTGTTGCCTAGCTGATGGACACCATAGTGTTGCCTAGCTGATGGACACCATAGTGTTGTCTAGCTGATGGACACCATAGTGTTGCTGATGGACACCATAGTGTTGTCTAGCCGATGGACACCATAGCGTTGCTGATGGACACCATAGTGTTGCTGATGGACACCATAGTGTTGCCTAGCTGATGGACACCATAGTGTTGTCTAGCCGATGGACACCATAGTGTTGCTGATAGACACCATAGTGATGTCTAGCCGATGGACACCATAGCGTTGCTGATGGACACCATAGTGTTGTCTAACCGATGGACACCATAGTGTTGCTGGTAGACACCATAGTGTTGCTGATGGACACCATAGTGTTGTCTAGCTGATGGACACCATAGCGTTGCCTAGCCGATGGACACCATAGCGTTGCTGATGGACACCATAGTGTTGTCTAGCTGATGGACACCATAGCGTTGCCTAGCTGATGGACACCATAGCGTTGCCTAGCCGATGGACACCATAGCGTTGCTGATGGACACCATAGCGTTGCCTAGCCGATGGACACCATAGCGTTGCTGATGGACACCATAGTGTTGTCTAGCTGATGGACACCATAGTGTTGCCTAGCTGATGGACACCATAGTGTTGTCTGGCTGATGGACACCATAGTGTTGTCTAGCTGATGGACACCATAGTGTTGCTGATGGACACCATAGTGTTGCTGATGGACACCATAGCGTTGCTGATGGACACCATAGCGTTGTCTAGCTGATGGACACCATAGTGTTGTCTAGCTGATGGACACCATAGTGTTGTCTAGCTGATGGACACCATAGTGTTGCTGATGGACACCATAGTGTTGCTGATGGACACCATAGCGTTGCCTAGCTGATGGACACCATAGTGTTGCTGATGGACACCATAGTGTTGCTGATGGACACCATAGTGTTGTCTAGCTGATGGACACCATAGTGTTGTCTAGCTGATAGACACCATAGTGTTGTCTAGCTGATAGACACCATAGCGTTGCTGATGGACACCATAGCGTTGCTGATAGACACCATAGTGTTGCTGATGGACACCATAGTGTTGCCTAGCTGATGGACACCATAGTGTTGTCTGGCTGATGGACACCATAGTGTTGCTGATGGACACCATAGTGTTGCCTAGCTGATAGACACCATAGTGTTGTCTGGCTGATGGACACCATAGTGTTGCTGATGGACACCATAGTGTTGCCTAGCTGATGGACACCATAGTGTTGCTGATGGACACCATAGTGTTGTCTAGCTGATAGACACCATAGTGTTGTCTAGCTGATGGACACCATGGTGTTGTCTAGCTGATGGACAACATAGTGTTGTCTAGCTGATGGACACCATAGTGTTGTCTAGCTGATGGACACCATAGTGTTGTCTGGCTGATGGACACCATAGTGTTGTCTAGCTGATGGACACCATAGTGTTGCTGATGGACACCATAGTGTTGCTGATGGACACCATAGCGTTGCTGATGGACACCATAGCGTTGTCTAGCTGATGGACACCATAGTGTTGTCTAGCTGATGGACACCATAGTGTTGTCTAGCTGATGGACACCATAGTGTTGCTGATGGACACCATAGTGTTGCTGATGGACACCATAGTGTTGTCTAGCTGATAGACACCATAGTGTTGCTGATGGACACCATAGTGTTGTCTAGCCGATGGACACCATAGTGTTGCCTAGCTGATGGACACCATAGTGTTGCTGATGGACACCATAGCGTTGCCTAGCTGATGGACACCATAGTGTTGCTGATGGACACCATAGTGTTGCTGATGGACACCATAGTGTTGTCTAGCTGATAGACACCATAGTGTTGCTGATGGACACCATAGTGTTGCTGATAGACACCATAGTGTTGCTGATGGACACCATAGCGTTGCCTGGCTGATGGACACCATAGTGTTGTCTAGCTGATGGACACCATAGTGTTGCTGATGGACACCATAGTGTTGCTGATAGACACCATAGTGTTGCTGATGGACACCATAGCGTTGCCTGGCTGATGGACACCATAGTGTTGTTTAGCTGATGGACACCATAGTGTTGTCTAGCTGATAGACACCATAGCGTTGTCTAGCCGATGGACACCATAGTGTTGCCTAGCCGATGGACACCATAGCGTTGCCTAGCTGATGGACACCATAGTGTTGTCTAGCTGATAGACACCATAGTGTTGCCTAGCTGATGGACACCATAGTGTTGCCTAGCTGATAGACACCATAGTGTTGTCTGACTGATGGACACCATAGTGTTGCTGATGGACACCATAGTGTTGCTGATGGACACCATAGTGTTGCTGATGGACACCATAGTGTTGCTGATAGACACCATAGTGTTGCTGATGGACACCATAGTGTTGCCTAGCTGATAGACACCATAGTGTTGCTGATGGACACCATAGTGTTGCCTAGCTGATAGACACCATAGTGTTGCCTAGCTGATGGACACCATAGCGTTGCCTAGCTGATGGACACCATAGTGTTGTCTAGCTGATGGACACCATAGTGTTGTCTAGCTGATAGACACCATAGTGTTGCCTAGCTGATGGACACCATAGTGTTGTCTAGCTGATAGACACCATAGTGTTGCTGATGGACACCATAGTGTTGCTGATGGACACCATAGTGTTGCTGATGGACACCATAGTGTTGCTGATGGACACCATAGTGTTGTCTAGCTGATGGACACCATAGTGTTGCTGATGGACACCATAGTGTTGCCTAGCTGATGGACACCATAGTGTTGTCTAGCTGATGGACACCATAGTGTTGCCTAGCTGATGGACACCATAGCGTTGCTGATGGACACCATAGTGTTGTCTAGCTGATGGACACCATAGTGTTGTCTAGCTGATGGACACCATAGTGTTGCTGATGGACACCATAGTGTTGTCTAGCTGATGGACACCATAGTGTTGTCTAGCTGATGGACACCATAGTGTTGCCTAGCTGATGGACACCATAGCGTTTCCTGGCTGATGGACACCATAGCGTTGCCTAGCTGATGGACACCATAGCGTTGCCTAGCTGATGGACACCATAGTGTTGCTGATGGACACCATAGTGTTGCTGATGGACACCATAGTGTTGTCTAGCTGATGGACACCATAGTGTTGTCTAGCTGATAGACACCATAGTGTTGTCTAGCTGATAGACACCATAGCGTTGCTGATGGACACCATAGCGTTGCTGATAGACACCATAGTGTTGCTGATGGACACCATAGTGTTGCCTAGCTGATGGACACCATAGTGTTGTCTGGCTGATGGACACCATAGTGTTGCTGATGGACACCATAGTGTTGCCTAGCTGATAGACACCATAGTGTTGTCTGGCTGATGGACACCATAGTGTTGCTGATGGACACCATAGTGTTGCCTAGCTGATGGACACCATAGTGTTGCTGATGGACACCATAGTGTTGTCTAGCTGATAGACACCATAGTGTTGTCTAGCTGATGGACACCATGGTGTTGTCTAGCTGATGGACAACATAGTGTTGTCTAGCTGATGGACACCATAGTGTTGTCTAGCTGATGGACACCATAGCGTTGCTGATGGACACCATAGTGTTGCTGATGGACACCATAGTGTTGCTGATGGACACCATAGTGTTGCTGATGGACACCATAGTGTTGCTGATGGACACCATAGTGTTGCTGATGGACACCATAGTGTTGTCTAGCTGATGGACACCATAGTGTTGTCTAGCTGATGGACACCATAGTGTTGCTGATGGACACCATAGCGTTTCCTAGCTGATGGACACCATAGCGTTGCCTAGCCGATGGACACCATAGCGTTGCCTAGCTGATAGACACCATAGTGTTGTCTAGCTGATAGACACCATAGTGTTGTCTAGCTGATAGACACCATAGCGTTGCCTAGCCGATGGACACCATAGCGTTGCCTAGCCGATGGACACCATAGCGTTGCCTGGCCGATGGACACCATAGTGTTGTCTAGCTGATAGACACCATAGCGTTGCCTAGCCGATGGACACCATAGCGTTGCCTAGCCGATGGACACCATAGCGTTGCCTGGCCGATGGACACCATAGCGTTGCTGATGGACACCATAGTGTTGCCTGGCCGATGGACACCATAGTGTTGTCTAGCCGATGGACACCATAGCGTTGTCTAGCTGATAGACACCATAGTGTTGCTGATGGACACCATAGTGTTGCCTAGCTGATGGACACCATAGTGTTGCCTAGCTGATGGACACCATAGTGTTGTCTAGCTGATGGACACCATAGTGTTGCTGATGGACACCATAGTGTTGTCTAGCCGATGGACACCATAGCGTTGCTGATGGACACCATAGTGTTGCTGATGGACACCATAGTGTTGCCTAGCTGATGGACACCATAGTGTTGTCTAGCCGATGGACACCATAGTGTTGCTGATAGACACCATAGTGATGTCTAGCCGATGGACACCATAGCGTTGCTGATGGACACCATAGTGTTGTCTAACCGATGGACACCATAGTGTTGCTGGTAGACACCATAGTGTTGCTGATGGACACCATAGTGTTGTCTAGCTGATGGACACCATAGCGTTGCCTAGCCGATGGACACCATAGCGTTGCTGATGGACACCATAGTGTTGTCTAGCTGATGGACACCATAGCGTTGCCTAGCTGATGGACACCATAGCGTTGCCTAGCCGATGGACACCATAGCGTTGCTGATGGACACCATAGTGTTGCTGATGGACACCATAGTGTTGCTGATGGACACCATAGTGTTGTCTAGCCGATGGACACCATAGCGTTGCTAATGGACACCATAGTGTTGTCTAGCCGATGGACACCATAGCGTTGCTGATGGACACCATAGTGTTGCTGATGGACACCATAGTGTTGCTGATGGACACCATAGTGTTGTCTAGCCGATGGACACCATAGTGTTGTTTAGCTGATAGACACCATAGTGTTGCCTAGCTGATGGACACCATAGTGTTGCCTGGCCGATGGACACCACAGTGTTGCTGATGGACACCATAGTGTTGCTGATGGACACCATAGCGTTGCCTAGCCGATGGACACCATAGCGTTGCCTAGCCGATGGACACCATAGCGTTGCCTACCTGATAGACACCATAGTGTTGCCTAGCTGATGGACACCATAGCGTTGCCTAGCCGATGGACACCATAGTGTTGCCTGGCTGATGGACACCATAGTGTTGCTGATGGACACCATAGTGTTGTCCAGCTGATGGACACCATAGTGTTGCCTAGCTGATGGACACCATAGTGTTGTCTGGCTGATGGACACCATAGCGTTGCCTAGCTGATAGACACCATAGTGTTGCCTAGCTGATGGACACCATAGTGTTGCCTAACCGATGGACACCATAGTGTTGTCTAGCTGATGGACACCATAGTGTTGTCTAGCTGATGGACACCATAGTGTTGCCTAGCTGATGGACACCATAGTGTTGTCTAGCCGATAGACACCATAGTGTTGTCTAGCTGATGGACACCATAGCGTTGCTGATGGACACCATAGTGTTGTCTAGCTGATGGACACCATAGTGTTGTCTAGCTGATGGACACCATAGTGTTGTCTAGCTGATGGACACCATAGTGTTGTCTAGCTGATGGACACCATAGTGTTGTCTAGCTGATGGACACCATAGTGTTGCCTAGCTGATGGACACCATAGTGTTGTCTAGCCGATAGACACCATAGTGTTGTCTAGCTGATGGACACCATATCGTTGCTGATGGACACCATAGTGTTGTCTAGCTGATGGACACCATAGTGTTGCTGATGGACACCATAGCGTTGCTGATGGACACCATAGTGTTGCTGATGGACACCATAGTGTTGCTGATGGACACCATAGTGTTGCTGATGGACACCATAGCGTTGCTGATGGACACCATAGTGTTGCTGATGGACACCATAGTGTTGCTGATGGACACCATAGTGTTGCTGATGGACACCATAGTGTTGCTGATGGACACCATAGTGTTGCTGATGGACACCATAATGTTGCTGATGGACACCATAGTGTTGCTGATGGACACCATAGCGTTGCCTAGCCGATGGACACCATAGTGTTGCTGACGGACACCATAGTGTTGCCTAGCCGATGGACACCATAGTGTTGTCTAGCTGATAGACACCATAGTGTTGCCTAGCTGATGGACACCATAGTGTTGTCTAGCTGATGGACACCATAGTGTTGCCTAGCCGATGGACACCATAGTGTTGCCTAGCTGATGGACACCATAGTGTTGCCTAGCCGATGGACACCATAGTGTTGCCTAGCTGATGGACACCATAGTGTTGCCTAGCTGATGGACACCATAGTGTTGCCTAGCTGATAGACACCATAGTGTTGTTTAGCCGATGGACACCATAGTGTTGCCTAGCTGATGGACACCATAGTGTTGCTGATGGACACCATAGTGTTGTTTAGCCGATGGACACCATAGTGTTGCTGATAGACACTATAGTGTTGTTTAGCCGATGGACACCATAGTGTTGCCTAGCTGATGGACACCATAGTGTTGCTGATAGACACCATAGTGTTGTTTAGCCGATGGACACCATAGTGTTGCCTAGCTGATGGACACCATAGTGTTGTTTAGCCGATGGACACCATAGTGTTGTTTAGCCGATGGACACCATAGTGTTGCCTAGCTGATAGACACCATAGTGTTGTCTAGCTGATGGACACCATAGTGTTGTCTAGCTGATGGACACCATAGTGTTGCCTAGCTGATAGACACCATAGTGTTGTCTAGCTGATGGACACCATAGTGTTGCCTAGCTGATAGACACCATAGTGTTGCTAATGGACACCATAGTGTTGCTGATGGACACCATAGTGTTGCTGATGGACACCATAGTGTTGTTTAGCCGATGGACACCATAGTGTTGTCTAGCTGATGGACACCATAGTGTTGCTGATGGACACCATAGTGTTGCTGATGGACACCATAGTGTTGCTGATGGACACCATAGTGTTGTCTAGCTGATGGACACCATAGTGTTGTTTAGCCGATGGACACCATAGTGTTGTTTAGCCGATGGACACCATAGTGTTGTTTAGCCGATGGACACCATAGTGTTGTTTAGCCGATGGACACCATAGTGTTGCTGATGGACACCATAGCGTTGCCTGGCTGATAGACACCATAGCGTTGCCTAGCTGATGGACACCATAGTGTTGCTGATAGACACCATAGCGTTGCCTAGCTGATGGACACCATAGTGTTGCTGATGGACTCCATAGCGTTGCCTGGCTGATAGACACCATAGCGTTGCCTAGCTGATGGACACCATAGTGTTGCCTAGCCGATGGACACCATAGCGTTGCCTAGCCGATGGACACCATAGTGTTGCTGATAGACACCATAGTGTTGTTTAGCCGATGGACACCATAGTGTTGCTGATAGACACCATAGTGTTGTTTAGCCGATGGACACCATAGTGTTGTCTAGCTGATGGACACCATAGCGTTGCCTAGCTGATGGACACCATAGTGTTGCTGATGGACACCATAGTGTTGCCTAGCTGATGGACACCATAGTGTTGCTGATGGACACCATAGTGTTGTTTAGCCGATGGACACCATAGTGTTGCCTAGCTGATGGACACCATAGTGTTGCCTAGCTGATGGACACCATAGTGTTGTCTAGCTGATGGACACCATAGTGTTGCTGATGGACACCATAGTGTTGTCTAGCTGATGGACACCATAGTGTTGTCTAGCTGATGGACACCATAGTGTTGCTGATGGACACCATAGTGTTGTTTTGCCGATGGACACCATAGTGTTGCTGATGGACACCATAGTGTTGTTTAGCTGATGGACACCATAGTGTTGCTGATGGACACCATAGTGTTGTCTAGCTGATGGACACCATAGTGTTGCTGATGGACACCATAGTGTTGTTTAGCCGATGGACACCATAGTGTTGCTGATGGACACCATAGTGTTGTTTAGCTGATGGACACCATAGTGTTGCTGATGGACACCATAGTGTTGTTTAGCCGATGGACACCATAGCGTTGCTGATGGACACCATAGTGTTGTTTAGCCGATGGACACCATAGCGTTGCTGATGGACACCATAGTGTTGTCTAGCTGATGGACACCATAGCGTTGCTGATAGACACTATAGTGTTGTCTAGCTGATGGACACCATAGTGTTGCTGATAGACACCATAGTGTTGTCTAGCTGATGGACACCATAGCGTTGTCTAGCCGATGGACACCATAGCGTTGCCTAGCCGATGGACACCATAGCGTTGCCTAGCTGATGGACACCATAGTGTTGCTGATAGACACTATAGTGTTGTCTAGCTGATGGACACCATAGTGTTGCTGATAGACACCATAGTGTTGTCTAGCTGATGGACACCATAGTGTTGTCTAGCTGATGGACACCATAGCGTTGCCTAGCTGATGGACACCATAGCGTTGCTGATGGACACCATAGCGTTGTCTAGCTGATGGACACCATAGCGTTGCCTAGCTGATGGACACCATAGTGTTGCTGATGGAAACCATAGTGTTGCCTAGCTGATGGACACCATAGCGTTGCCTAGCTGATGGACACCATAGCGTTGCTGATGGACACCATAGCGTTGTCTAGCTGATGGACACCATAGCGTTGCCTAGCTGATAGACACCATAGTGTTGCCTAGCTGATGGACACCATAGTGTTGCCTAGCTGATGGACACCACAGTGTTGCCTAGCTGATAGACACCATAGCGTTGCCTAGCTGATGGACACCATAGTGTTGTCTAGCTGATAGACACCATAGTGTTGTCTAGCTGATGGACACCATAGTGTTGCTGATGGACACCATAGTGTTGCCTAGCTGATAGACACCATAGTGTTGCCTAGCTGATGGACACCATAGTGTTGCTGATAGACACCATAGTGTTGTCTAGCTGATGGACACCATAGCGTTGCCTAGCTGATAGACACCATAGCGTTGCCTAGCTGATGGACACCATAGTGTTGCAGATAGACACCATAGTGTTGCCTAGCCGATGGACACCATAGTGTTGTCTAGCTGATGGACACCATAGCGTTGCCTAGCTGATGGACACCATAGCGTTGCTGATGGACACCATAGTGTTGCCTAGCCGATGGACACCATAGCGTTTCCTGGCTGATGGACACCATAGTGTTGTCTAGCTGATGGACACCATAGCGTTTCCTGGCTGATGGACACCATAGTGTTGCTGATGGACACCATAGTGTTGCCTAGCCGATGGACACCATAGCGTTTCCTGGCTGATGGACACCATAGTGTTGCCTAGCCGATGGACACCATAGCGTTTCCTGGCTGATGGACACCATAGCGTTGCCTAGCTGATGGACACCATAGCGTTGCCTAGCTGATGGACACCATAGCGTTGTCTAGCTGATGGACACCATAGTGTTGCTGATGGACACCATAGTGTTGCCTAGCCGATGGACACCATAGCGTTTCCTGGCTGATGGACACCATAGTGTTGTCTAGCTGATGGACACCATAGTGTTGTCTAGCTGATGGACACCATAGCGTTGCTGATGGACACCATAGCGTTGCTGATGGACACCATAGTGTTGCTGATGGACACCATAGCGTTGCTGATGGACACCATAGTGTTGCTGATGGACACCATAGTGTTGCCTAGCCGATGGACACCATAGTGTTGCTGATGGACACCATAGCGTTGCCTAGCCGATGGACACCATAGCGTTGCCTAGCTGATGGACACCATAGCGTTGCTGATGGACACCATAGCGTTGCCTAGCTGATGGACACCATGTGTTGTCTACCTGATGGACACCATAGTGTTGCTGATAGACACCATAGTGTTGTCTAGCTGATGGACACCATAGTGTTGCTGATGGACACCATAGCGTTGTCTACCTGATGGACACCATAGTGTTGCTGATAGACACCATAGTGTTGTCTAGCTGATGGACACCATAGTGTTGCTGATGGACACCATAGCGTTGCCTAGCTGATGGACACCATAGTGTTGTCTGGCCGATGGACACCATAGTGTTGTCTAGCCGATGGACACCATAGCGTTGTCTAGCTGATAGACACCATAGTGTTGCTGATGGACACCATAGTGTTGCCTAGCTGATGGACACCATAGTGTTGCCTAGCTGATGGACACCATAGTGTTGCTGATGGACACCATAGTGTTGCTGATGGACACCATAGTGTTGTCTAGCCGATGGACACCATAGCGTTGCTGATGGACACCATAGTGTTGCTGATGGACACCATAGTGTTGCCTAGCTGATGGACACCATAGTGTTGTCTAGCCGATGGACACCATAGTGTTGCTGATAGACACCATAGTGATGTCTAGCCGATGGACACCATAGCGTTGCTGATGGACACCATAGTGTTGTCTAACCGATGGACACCATAGTGTTGCTGGTAGACACCATAGTGTTGCTGATGGACACCATAGTGTTGTCTAGCTGATGGACACCATAGCGTTGCCTAGCCGATGGACACCATAGCGTTGCTGATGGACACCATAGTGTTGTCTAGCTGATGGACACCATAGCGTTGCCTAGCTGATGGACACCATAGCGTTGCCTAGCCGATGGACACCATAGCGTTGCTGATGGACACCATAGTGTTGCTGATGGACACCATAGTGTTGCTGATGGACACCATAGTGTTGTCTAGCCGATGGACACCATAGCGTTGCTAATGGACACCATAGTGTTGTCTAGCCGATGGACACCATAGCGTTGCTGATGGACACCATAGTGTTGCTGATGGACACCATAGTGTTGCTGATGGACACCATAGTGTTGTCTAGCCGATGGACACCATAGTGTTGTTTAGCTGATAGACACCATAGTGTTGCCTAGCTGATGGACACCATAGTGTTGCCTGGCCGATGGACACCACAGTGTTGCTGATGGACACCATAGTGTTGCTGATGGACACCATAGCGTTGCCTAGCCGATGGACACCATAGCGTTGCCTAGCCGATGGACACCATAGCGTTGCCTACCTGATAGACACCATAGTGTTGCCTAGCTGATGGACACCATAGCGTTGCCTAGCCGATGGACACCATAGTGTTGCCTGGCTGATGGACACCATAGTGTTGCTGATGGACACCATAGTGTTGTCCAGCTGATGGACACCATAGTGTTGCCTAGCTGATGGACACCATAGTGTTGTCTGGCTGATGGACACCATAGCGTTGCCTAGCTGATAGACACCATAGTGTTGCCTAGCTGATGGACACCATAGTGTTGCCTAACCGATGGACACCATAGTGTTGTCTAGCTGATGGACACCATAGTGTTGTCTAGCTGATGGACACCATAGTGTTGCCTAGCTGATGGACACCATAGTGTTGTCTAGCCGATAGACACCATAGTGTTGTCTAGCTGATGGACACCATAGCGTTGCTGATGGACACCATAGTGTTGTCTAGCTGATGGACACCATAGTGTTGTCTAGCTGATGGACACCATAGTGTTGTCTAGCTGATGGACACCATAGTGTTGTCTAGCTGATGGACACCATAGTGTTGTCTAGCTGATGGACACCATAGTGTTGCCTAGCTGATGGACACCATAGTGTTGTCTAGCCGATAGACACCATAGTGTTGTCTAGCTGATGGACACCATATCGTTGCTGATGGACACCATAGTGTTGTCTAGCTGATGGACACCATAGTGTTGCTGATGGACACCATAGCGTTGCTGATGGACACCATAGTGTTGCTGATGGACACCATAGTGTTGCTGATGGACACCATAGTGTTGCTGATGGACACCATAGCGTTGCTGATGGACACCATAGTGTTGCTGATGGACACCATAGTGTTGCTGATGGACACCATAGTGTTGCTGATGGACACCATAGTGTTGCTGATGGACACCATAGTGTTGCTGATGGACACCATAATGTTGCTGATGGACACCATAGTGTTGCTGATGGACACCATAGCGTTGCCTAGCCGATGGACACCATAGTGTTGCTGACGGACACCATAGTGTTGCCTAGCCGATGGACACCATAGTGTTGTCTAGCTGATAGACACCATAGTGTTGCCTAGCTGATGGACACCATAGTGTTGTCTAGCTGATGGACACCATAGTGTTGCCTAGCCGATGGACACCATAGTGTTGCCTAGCTGATGGACACCATAGTGTTGCCTAGCCGATGGACACCATAGTGTTGCCTAGCTGATGGACACCATAGTGTTGCCTAGCTGATGGACACCATAGTGTTGCCTAGCTGATAGACACCATAGTGTTGTTTAGCCGATGGACACCATAGTGTTGCCTAGCTGATGGACACCATAGTGTTGCTGATGGACACCATAGTGTTGTTTAGCCGATGGACACCATAGTGTTGCTGATAGACACTATAGTGTTGTTTAGCCGATGGACACCATAGTGTTGCCTAGCTGATGGACACCATAGTGTTGCTGATAGACACCATAGTGTTGTTTAGCCGATGGACACCATAGTGTTGCCTAGCTGATGGACACCATAGTGTTGTTTAGCCGATGGACACCATAGTGTTGTTTAGCCGATGGACACCATAGTGTTGCCTAGCTGATAGACACCATAGTGTTGTCTAGCTGATGGACACCATAGTGTTGTCTAGCTGATGGACACCATAGTGTTGCCTAGCTGATAGACACCATAGTGTTGTCTAGCTGATGGACACCATAGTGTTGCCTAGCTGATAGACACCATAGTGTTGCTAATGGACACCATAGTGTTGCTGATGGACACCATAGTGTTGCTGATGGACACCATAGTGTTGTTTAGCCGATGGACACCATAGTGTTGTCTAGCTGATGGACACCATAGTGTTGCTGATGGACACCATAGTGTTGCTGATGGACACCATAGTGTTGCTGATGGACACCATAGTGTTGTCTAGCTGATGGACACCATAGTGTTGTTTAGCCGATGGACACCATAGTGTTGTTTAGCCGATGGACACCATAGTGTTGTTTAGCCGATGGACACCATAGTGTTGTTTAGCCGATGGACACCATAGTGTTGCTGATGGACACCATAGCGTTGCCTGGCTGATAGACACCATAGCGTTGCCTAGCTGATGGACACCATAGTGTTGCTGATAGACACCATAGCGTTGCCTAGCTGATGGACACCATAGTGTTGCTGATGGACTCCATAGCGTTGCCTGGCTGATAGACACCATAGCGTTGCCTAGCTGATGGACACCATAGTGTTGCCTAGCCGATGGACACCATAGCGTTGCCTAGCCGATGGACACCATAGTGTTGCTGATAGACACCATAGTGTTGTTTAGCCGATGGACACCATAGTGTTGCTGATAGACACCATAGTGTTGTTTAGCCGATGGACACCATAGTGTTGTCTAGCTGATGGACACCATAGCGTTGCCTAGCTGATGGACACCATAGTGTTGCTGATGGACACCATAGTGTTGCCTAGCTGATGGACACCATAGTGTTGCTGATGGACACCATAGTGTTGTTTAGCCGATGGACACCATAGTGTTGCCTAGCTGATGGACACCATAGTGTTGCCTAGCTGATGGACACCATAGTGTTGTCTAGCTGATGGACACCATAGTGTTGCTGATGGACACCATAGTGTTGTCTAGCTGATGGACACCATAGTGTTGTCTAGCTGATGGACACCATAGTGTTGCTGATGGACACCATAGTGTTGTTTAGCCGATGGACACCATAGTGTTGCTGATGGACACCATAGTGTTGTTTAGCTGATGGACACCATAGTGTTGCTGATGGACACCATAGTGTTATCTAGCTGATGGACACCATAGTGTTGCTGATGGACACCATAGTGTTGTTTAGCCGATGGACACCATAGTGTTGCTGATGGACACCATAGTGTTGTTTAGCTGATGGACACCATAGTGTTGCTGATGGACACCATAGTGTTGTTTAGCCGATGGACACCATAGCGTTGCTGATGGACACCATAGTGTTGTTTAGCCGATGGACACCATAGCGTTGCTGATGGACACCATAGTGTTGTCTAGCTGATGGACACCATAGCGTTGCTGATAGACACTATAGTGTTGTCTAGCTGATGGACACCATAGTGTTGCTGATAGACACCATAGTGTTGTCTAGCTGATGGACACCATAGCGTTGTCTAGCCGATGGACACCATAGCGTTGCCTAGCCGATGGACACCATAGCGTTGCCTAGCTGATGGACACCATAGTGTTGCTGATAGACACTATAGTGTTGTCTAGCTGATGGACACCATAGTGTTGCTGATAGACACCATAGTGTTGTCTAGCTGATGGACACCATAGTGTTGTCTAGCTGATGGACACCATAGCGTTGCCTAGCTGATGGACACCATAGCGTTGCTGATGGACACCATAGCGTTGTCTAGCTGATGGACACCATAGCGTTGCCTAGCTGATGGACACCATAGTGTTGCTGATGGAAACCATAGTGTTGCCTAGCTGATGGACACCATAGCGTTGCCTAGCTGATGGACACCATAGCGTTGCTGATGGACACCATAGCGTTGTCTAGCTGATGGACACCATAGCGTTGCCTAGCTGATAGACACCATAGTGTTGCCTAGCTGATGGACACCATAGTGTTGCCTAGCTGATGGACACCATAGTGTTGCCTAGCTGATAGACACCATAGCGTTGCCTAGCTGATGGACACCATAGTGTTGTCTAGCTGATAGACACCATAGTGTTGTCTAGCTGATGGACACCATAGTGTTGCTGATGGACACCATAGTGTTGCCTAGCTGATAGACACCATAGTGTTGCCTAGCTGATGGACACCATAGTGTTGCTGATAGACACCATAGTGTTGTCTAGCTGATGGACACCATAGCGTTGCCTAGCTGATAGACACCATAGCGTTGCCTAGCTGATGGACACCATAGTGTTGCAGATAGACACCATAGTGTTGCCTAGCCGATGGACACCATAGTGTTGTCTAGCTGATGGACACCATAGCGTTGCCTAGCTGATGGACACCATAGCGTTGCTGATGGACACCATAGTGTTGCCTAGCCGATGGACACCATAGCGTTTCCTGGCTGATGGACACCATAGTGTTGTCTAGCTGATGGACACCATAGCGTTTCCTGGCTGATGGACACCATAGTGTTGCTGATGGACACCATAGTGTTGCCTAGCCGATGGACACCATAGCGTTTCCTGGCTGATGGACACCATAGTGTTGCCTAGCCGATGGACACCATAGCGTTTCCTGGCTGATGGACACCATAGCGTTGCCTAGCTGATGGACACCATAGCGTTGCCTAGCTGATGGACACCATAGCGTTGTCTAGCTGATGGACACCATAGTGTTGCTGATGGACACCATAGTGTTGCCTAGCCGATGGACACCATAGCGTTTCCTGGCTGATGGACACCATAGTGTTGTCTAGCTGATGGACACCATAGTGTTGTCTAGCTGATGGACACCATAGCGTTGCTGATGGACACCATAGCGTTGCTGATGGACACCATAGTGTTGCTGATGGACACCATAGCGTTGCTGATGGACACCATAGTGTTGCTGATGGACACCATAGTGTTGCCTAGCCGATGGACACCATAGTGTTGCTGATGGACACCATAGCGTTGCCTAGCCGATGGACACCATAGCGTTGCCTAGCTGATGGACACCATAGCGTTGCTGATGGACACCATAGCGTTGCCTAGCTGATGGACACCATGTGTTGTCTACCTGATGGACACCATAGTGTTGCTGATAGACACCATAGTGTTGTCTAGCTGATGGACACCATAGTGTTGCTGATGGACACCATAGCGTTGTCTACCTGATGGACACCATAGTGTTGCTGATAGACACCATAGTGTTGTCTAGCTGATGGACACCATAGTGTTGCTGATGGACACCATAGCGTTGCCTAGCTGATGGACACCATAGTGTTGTCTAGCCGATGGACACCATAGTGTTGCCGATGGACACCAAAGCGTTGCCTAGCTGATGGACACCATAGTGTTGCTGATGGACACCATAGCGTTGCCTAGCTGATGGACACCATAGCGTTGCCTAGCCGATGGACACCATAGTGTTGCCTAGCCGATGGACACCATAGTGTTGCCTAGCTGATGGACACCATAGTGTTGCTGATGGACACCATAGCGTTGCCTAGCTGATGGACACCATAGCGTTGCCTTGCTGATGGACACCATAGTGTTGCCTAGCCGATGGACACCATAGTGTTGCCTAGCCGATGGACACCATAGTGTTGCCTAGCTGATGGACACCATAGTGTTGCCTAGCCGATGGACACCATAGTGTTGCCTAGCCGATGGACACCATAGTGTTGCCTAGCCGATGGACACCATAGTGTTGCCTAGCCGATAGACACCATAGTGTTGCCTAGCTAATGGACACCATAGTGTTGCTGATGGACACCATAGCGTTGCCTAGCTGATGGACACCATAGCGTTGCCTAGCCGATGGACACCATAGCGTTGCCTAGCTGATAGACACCATAGCGTTGCCTAGCCGATGGACACCATAGCGTTGCCTAGCCGATGGACACCATAGCGTTGCCTAGCCGATGGACACCATAGCGTTGCTGATGGACACCATAGTGTTGCTGATGGACACCATAGTGTTGCCTAGCTGATGGACACCATAGTGTTGTCTAGCCGATGGACACCATAGTGTTGCTGATAGACACCATAGTGATGTCTAGCCGATGGACACCATAGCGTTGCTGATGGACACCATAGTGTTGTCTAACCGATGGACACCATAGTGTTGCTGGTAGACACCATAGTGTTGCTGATGAACACCATAGTGTTGTCTAGCTGATGGACACCATAGCGTTGCCTAGCCGATGGACACCATAGCGTTGCTGATGGACACCATAGTGTTGTCTAGCTGATGGACACCATAGCGTTGCCTAGCTGATGGACACCATAGCGTTGCCTAGCCGATGGACACCATAACGTTGCTGATGGACACCATAGTGTTGCTGATGGACACCATAGTGTTGCTGATGGACACCATAGTGTTGTCTAGCCGATGGACACCATAGCGTTGCTAATGGACACCATAGTGTTGTCTAGCCGATGGACACCATAGCGTTGCTGATGGACACCATAGTGTTGCTGATGGACACCATAGTGTTGCTGATGGACACCATAGTGTTGTCTAGCCGATGGACACCATAGTGTTGTCTAGCTGATGGACACCATAGTGTTGCCTAGCTGATGGACACCATAGTGTTGTCTAGCTGATGGACACCATAGCGTTGCCTAGCTGATAGACACCATAGTGTTGCCTAGCTGATGGACACCATAGTGTTGCCTAACCGATGGACACCATAGTGTTGTCTAGCTGATGGACACCATAGTGTTGTCTAGCTGATGGACACCATAGTGTTGCCTAGCTGATGGACACCATAGTGTTGTCTTGCCGATAGACACCATAGTGTTGTCTAGCTGATGGACACCATAGCGTTGCTGGGGGACACCATAGTGTTGTCTAGCTGATGGACACCATAGTGTTGTCTAGCTGATGGACACCATAGTGTTGTCTAGCTGATGGACACCATAGTGTTGTCTAGCTGATGGACACCATAGTGTTGTCTAGCTGATGGACACCATAGTGTTGCCTAGCTGATGGACACCATAGTGTTGTCTAGCCGATAGACACCATAGTGTTGTCTAGCTGATGGACACCATATCGTTGCTGATGGACACCATAGTGTTGTCTAGCTGATGGACACCATAGTGTTGCTGATGGACACCATAGCGTTGCTGATGGACACCATAGTGTTGCTGATGGACACCATAGTGTTGCTGATGGACACCATAGTGTTGCTGATGGACACCATAGCGTTGCTGATGGACACCATAGTGTTGCTGATGGACACCATAGTGTTGCTGATGGACACCATAGTGTTGCTGATGGACACCATAGTGTTGCTGATGGACACCATAGTGTTGCTGATGGACACCATAATGTTGCTGATGGACACCATAGTGTTGCTGATGGACACCATAGCGTTGCCTAGCCGATGGACACCATAGTGTTGCTGACGGACACCATAGTGTTGCCTAGCCGATGGACACCATAGTGTTGTCTAGCTGATAGACACCATAGTGTTGCCTAGCTGATGGACACCATAGTGTTGTCTAGCTGATGGACACCATAGTGTTGCCTAGCCGATGGACACCGTAGTGTTGCCTAGCTGATGGACACCATAGTGTTGCCTAGCCGATGGACACCATAGTGTTGCCTAGCTGATGGACACCATAGTGTTGCCTAGCTGATGGACACCATAGTGTTGCCTAGCTGATAGACACCATAGTGTTGTTTAGCCGATGGACACCATAGTGTTGCCTAGCTGATGGACACCATAGTGTTGCTGATGGACACCATAGTGTTGTTTAGCCGATGGACACCATAGTGTTGCTGATAGACACTATAGTGTTGTTTAGCCGATGGACACCATAGTGTTGCCTAGCTGATGGACACCATAGTGTTGCTGATAGACACCATAGTGTTGTTTAGCCGATGGACACCATAGTGTTGCCTAGCTGATGGACACCATAGTGTTGTTTAGCCGATGGACACCATAGTGTTGTTTAGCCGATGGACACCATAGTGTTGCCTAGCTGATAGACACCATAGTGTTGTCTAGCTGATGGACACCATAGTGTTGTCTAGCTGATGGACACCATAGTGTTGCCTAGCTGATAGACACCATAGTGTTGTCTAGCTGATGGACACCATAGTGTTGCCTAGCTGATAGACACCATAGTGTTGCTAATGGACACCATAGTGTTGCTGATGGACACCATAGTGTTGCTGATGGACACCATAGTGTTGTTTAGCCGATGGACACCATAGTGTTGTCTAGCTGATGGACACCATAGTGTTGCTGATGGACACCATAGTGTTGCTGATGGACACCATAGTGTTGCTGATGGACACCATAGTGTTGTCTAGCTGATGGACACCATAGTGTTGTTTAGCCGATGGACACCATAGTGTTGTTTAGCCGATGGACACCATAGTGTTGTTTAGCCGATGGACACCATAGTGTTGTTTAGCCGATGGACACCATAGTGTTGCTGATGGACACCATAGCGTTGCCTGGCTGATAGACACCATAGCGTTGCCTAGCTGATGGACACCATAGTGTTGCTGATAGACACCATAGCGTTGCCTAGCTGATGGACACCATAGTGTTGCTGATGGACTCCATAGCGTTGCCTGGCTGATAGACACCATAGCGTTGCCTAGCTGATGGACACCAGAGTGTTGCCTAGCCGATGGACACCATAGCGTTGCCTAGCCGATGGACACCATAGTGTTGCTGATAGACACCATAGTGTTGTTTAGCCGATGGACACCATAGTGTTGCTGATAGACACAATAGTGTTGTTTAGCCGATGGACACCATAGTGTTGTCTAGCTGATGGACACCATAGCGTTGCCTAGCTGATGGACACCATAGTGTTGCTGATGGACACCATAGTGTTGCCTAGCTGATGGACACCATAGTGTTGCTGATGGACACCATAGTGTTGTTTAGCCGATGGACACCATAGTGTTGCCTAGCTGATGGACACCATAGTGTTGCCTAGCTGATGGACACCATAGTGTTGTCTAGCTGATGGACACCATAGTGTTGCTGATGGACACCATAGTGTTGTCTAGCTGATGGACACCATAGTGTTGTCTAGCTGATGGACACCATAGTGTTGCTGATGGACACCATAGTGTTGTTTAGCCGATGGACACCATAGTGTTGCTGATGGACACCATAGTGTTGTTTAGCTGATGGACACCATAGTGTTGCTGATGGACACCATAGTGTTGTTTAGCCGATGGACACCATAGCGTTGCTGATGGACACCATAGTGTTGTTTAGCCGATGGACACCATAGCGTTGCTGATGGACACCATAGTGTTGTCTAGCTGATGGACACCATAGCGTTGCTGATAGACACTATAGTGTTGTCTAGCTGATGGACACCATAGTGTTGCTGATAGACACCATAGTGTTGTCTAGCTGATGGACACCATAGCGTTGTCTAGCCGATGGACACCATAGCGTTGCCTAGCCGATGGACACCATAGCGTTGCCTAGCTGATGGACACCATAGTGTTGCTGATAGACACTATAGTGTTGTCTAGCTGATGGACACCATAGTGTTGCTGATAGACACCATAGTGTTGTCTAGCTGATGGACACCATAGTGTTGTCTAGCTGATGGACACCATAGCGTTGCCTAGCTGATGGACACCATAGCGTTGCTGATGGACACCATAGCGTTGTCTAGCTGATGGACACCATAGCGTTGCCTAGCTGATGGACACCATAGTGTTGCTGATGGAAACCATAGTGTTGCCTAGCTGATGGACACCATAGCGTTGCCTAGCTGATGGACACCATAGCGTTGCTGATGGACACCATAGCGTTGTCTAGCTGATGGACACCATAGCGTTGCCTAGCTGATAGACACCATAGTGTTGCCTAGCTGATGGACACCATAGTGTTGCCTAGCTGATGGACACCATAGTGTTGCCTAGCTGATAGACACCATAGCGTTGCCTAGCTGATGGACACCATAGTGTTGTCTAGCTGATAGACACCATAGTGTTGTCTAGCTGATGGACACCATAGTGTTGCTGATGGACACCATAGTGTTGCCTAGCTGATAGACACCATAGTGTTGCCTAGCTGATGGACACCATAGTGTTGCTGATAGACACCATAGTGTTGTCTAGCTGATGGACACCATAGCGTTGCCTAGCTGATAGACACCATAGCGTTGCCTAGCTGATGGACACCATAGTGTTGCAGATAGACACCATAGTGTTGCCTAGCCGATGGACACCATAGTGTTGTCTAGCTGATGGACACCATAGCGTTGCCTAGCTGATGGACACCATAGCGTTGCTGATGGACACCATAGTGTTGCCTAGCCGATGGACACCATAGCGTTTCCTGGCTGATGGACACCATAGTGTTGTCTAGCTGATGGACACCATAGCGTTTCCTGGCTGATGGACACCATAGTGTTGCTGATGGACACCATAGTGTTGCCTAGCCGATGGACACCATAGCGTTTCCTGGCTGATGGACACCATAGTGTTGCCTAGCCGATGGACACCATAGCGTTTCCTGGCTGATGGACACCATAGCGTTGCCTAGCTGATGGACACCATAGCGTTGCCTAGCTGATGGACACCATAGCGTTGTCTAGCTGATGGACACCATAGTGTTGCTGATGGACACCATAGTGTTGCCTAGCCGATGGACACCATAGCGTTTCCTGGCTGATGGACACCATAGTGTTGTCTAGCTGATGGACACCATAGTGTTGTCTAGCTGATGGACACCATAGCGTTGCTGATGGACACCATAGCGTTGCTGATGGACACCATAGTGTTGCTGATGGACACCATAGCGTTGCTGATGGACACCATAGTGTTGCTGATGGACACCATAGTGTTGCCTAGCCGATGGACACCATAGTGTTGCTGATGGACACCATAGCGTTGCCTAGCCGATGGACACCATAGCGTTGCCTAGCTGATGGACACCATAGCGTTGCTGATGGACACCATAGCGTTGCCTAGCTGATGGACACCATAGTGTTGTCTACCTGATGGACACCATAGTGTTGCTGATAGACACCATAGTGTTGTCTAGCTGATGGACACCATAGTGTTGCTGATGGACACCATAGCGTTGTCTACCTGATGGACACCATAGTGTTGCTGATAGACACCATAGTGTTGTCTAGCTGATGGACACCATAGTGTTGCTGATGGACACCATAGCGTTGCCTAGCTGATGGACACCATAGTGTTGTCTAGCCGATGGACACCATAGTGTTGCCGATGGACACCAAAGCGTTGCCTAGCTGATGGACACCATAGTGTTGCTGATGGACACCATAGCGTTGCCTAGCTGATGGACACCATAGCGTTGCCTAGCCGATGGACACCATAGTGTTGCCTAGCCGATGGACACCATAGTGTTGCCTAGCTGATGGACACCATAGTGTTGCTGATGGACACCATAGCGTTGCCTAGCTGATGGACACCATAGCGTTGCCTAGCTGATGGACACCATAGTGTTGACTAGCCGATGGACACCATAGTGTTGCCTAGCCGATGGACACCATAGTGTTGCCTAGCTGATGGACACCATAGTGTTGCCTAGCCGATGGACACCATAGTGTTGCCTAGCCGATGGACACCATAGTGTTGCCTAGCCGATGGACACCATAGTGTTGCCTAGCCGATAGACACCATAGTGTTGCCTAGCTAATGGACACCATAGTGTTGCTGATGGACACCATAGCGTTGCCTAGCTGATGGACACCATAGCGTTGCCTAGCCGATGGACACCATAGCGTTGCCTAGCTGATAGACACCATAGCGTTGCCTAGCCGATGGACACCATAGCGTTGCCTAGCCGATGGACACCATAGCGTTGCCTAGCCGATGGACACCATAGTGTTGCTGATGGACACCATAGCGTTGCCTAGCCGATGGACACCATAGCGTTGCCTAGCTGATGGACACCATAGTGTTGCTGATGGACACCATAGCGTTTCCTGGCTGATGGACACCATAGCGTTGCCTAGCCGATGGACACCATAGCGTTGCCTAGCTGATGGACACCATAGCGTTGCCTAGCTGATAGACACCATAGTGTTGTCTAGCTGATGGACACCATAGCGTTGCCTAGCTGATGGACACCATAGCGTTGCCTAGCTGATGGACACCATAGCGTTGCCTAGCTGATGGACACCATAGCGTTGCCTAGCCGATGGACACCATAGCGTTGTCTAGCTGATGGACACCATAGCGTTGCCTAGCTGATGGACACCATAGCGTTACCTGGCTGATGGACACCATAGCGTTGCCTAGCTGATGGACACCATAGTGTTGCTGATGGACACCATAGTGTTGCTGATGGACACCATAGTGTTGCTGATGGACACCATAGTGTTGCCTAGCTGATGGACACCATAGCGTTGCTGATGGACACCATAGTGTTGCCTAGCCGATGGACACCATAGCGTTGCCTAGCTGATGGACACCATAGTGTTGCCTAGCCGATGGACACCATAGCGTTGTCTAGCTGATGGACACCATAGTGTTGCTGATGGACACCATAGTGTTGCCTAGCTGATGGACACCATAGCGTTGTCTAGCTGATGGACACCATAGTGTTGCTGATGGACACCATAGTGTTGCCTAGCTGATGGACACCATAGCGTTGCTGATGGACACCATAGTGTTGCCTAGCCGATGGACACCATAGCGTTGCCTAGCTGATGGACACCATAGTGTTGCCTAGCCGATGGACACCATAGCGTTGTCTAGCTGATGGACACCATAGTGTTGCTGATAGACACCATAGCGTTGCCTGGCTGATAGACACCATAGCGTTGCCTAGCTGATGGACACCATAGTGTTGCCTAGCTGATGGACACCATAGTGTTGCCTAGCTGATGGACACCATAGTGTTGCTGATGGACACCATAGCGTTGTCTAGCTGATGGACACCATAGCGTTGTCTAGCTGATGGACACCATAGTGTTGCTGATGGACACCATAGTGTTGCTGATGGACACCATAGCGTTGCCTAGCTGATGGACACCATAGTGTTGTCTAGCTGATGGACACCATAGTGTTGTCTAGCCGATGGACACCATAGCGTTGCCTAGCTGATGGACACCATAGTGGTGTCTAGCCGATGGACACCATAGTGTTGCCTAGCTGATGGACACCATAGCGTTGTCTAGCTGATGGACACCATAGTGTTGTCTAGCTGATGGACACCATAGTGTTGTCTAGCTGATGGACACCATAGCGTTGTCTAGCTGATGGACACCATAGCGTTGTCTAGCTGATGGACACCATAGTGTTGTCTAGCTGATGGACACCATAGTGTTGCTGATGGACACCATAGTGTTGTCTAGCTGATGGACACCATAGTGTTGCTGATGGACACCATAGCGTTGCCTAGCTGATGGACACCATAGTGTTGCCTAGCTGATGGACACCATAGCGTTGTCTAGCTGATGGACACCATAGTGTTGCCTAGCCGATGGACACCATAGCGTTGCCTAGCTGATGGACACCATAGTGTTGTCTAGCTGATGGACACCATAGTGTTGTCTAGCTGATGGACACCATAGTGTTGTCTAGCTGATGGACACCATAGTGTTGCTGATGGACACCATAGTGTTGTCTAGCTGATGGACACCATAGTGTTGCTGATAGACACCATAGCGTTGTCTAGCTGATGGACACCATAGTGTTGCTGATGGACACCATAGCGTTGTCTTGCTGATGGACACCATAGTGTTGTCTAGCTGATAGACACCATAGCGTTGCCTAGCCGATGGACACCATAGCGTTGCCTAGCTGATGGACACCATAGTGTTGCCTAGCTGATGGACACCATAGTGTTGTCTAGCTGATGGACACCATAGCGTTGTCTAGCTGATGGACACCATAGTGTTGTCTAGCTGATGGACACCATAGTGTTGCTGATAGACACCATAGTGTTGCCTAGCTGATGGACACCATAGCGTTGTCTAGCTGATGGACACCATAGCGTTGCTGATGGACACCATAGTGTTGCCTAGCTGATGGACACCATAGCGTTGCCTAGCTGATGGACACCATAGCGTTGTCTAGCTGATGGACACCATAGCGTTGCTGATGGACACCATAGCGTTGTCTAGCTGATGGACACCATAGTGTTGCCTAGCCGATGGACACCATAGTGTTGCTGATGGACACCATAGTGTTGCTGATGGACACCATAGTGTTGTCTAGCTGATGGACACCATAGTGTTGCTGATGGACACCATAGTGTTGCTGATGGACACCATAGCGTTGCCTAGCTGATGGACACCATAGTGTTGTCTAGCTGATGGACACCATAGTGTTGTCTAGCTGATGGACACCATAGTGTTGCCTAGCCGATGGACACCATAGTGTTGCTGATGGACACCATAGTGTTGCTGATGGACACCATAGTGTTGCTGATGGACACCATAGCGTTGCCTAGCTGATGGACACCATAGTGTTGTCTAGCTGATGGACACCATAGTGTTGTCTAGCTGATGGACACCATAGTGTTGCCTAGCTGATAGACACCATAGTGTTGCCTAGCCGATGGACACCATAGTGTTGCTGATGGACACCATAGCGTTGCCTAGCTGATGGACAACATAGCGTTGCCTAGCTGATGGACACCATAGCGTTGCCTAGCTGATGGACACCATAGTGTTGCCTAGCTGATGGACACCATAGTGTTGTCTAGCTGATGGACACCATAGTGTTGTCTAGCTGATAGACACCATAGTGTTGTCTAGCTGATGGACACCATAGTGTTGCTGATGGACACCATAGTGTTGTCTAGCTGATGGACACCATAGTGTTGCCTAGCTGATGGACACCATAGCGTTGTCTAGCTGATGGACACCATAGTGTTGCTGATGGACACCATAGTGTTGTCTAGCTGATGGACACCATAGTGTTGTCTAGCTGATGGACACCATAGTGTTGCCTAGCTGATGGACACCATAGTGTTGTCTAGCCGATAGACACCATAGTGTTGTCTAGCTGATGGACACCATATCGTTGCTGATGGACACCATAGTGTTGTCTAGCTGATGGACACCATAGTGTTGCTGATGGACACCATAGCGTTGCTGATGGACACCATAGTGTTGCTGATGGACACCATAGTGTTGCTGATGGACACCATAGTGTTGCTGATGGACACCATAGCGTTGCTGATGGACACCATAGTGTTGCTGATGGACACCATAGTGTTGCTGATGGACACCATAGTGTTGCTGATGGACACCATAGTGTTGCTGATGGACACCATAGTGTTGCTGATGGACACCATAATGTTGCTGATGGACACCATAGTGTTGCTGATGGACACCATAGCGTTGCCTAGCCGATGGACACCATAGTGTTGCTGACGGACACCATAGTGTTGCCTAGCCGATGGACACCATAGTGTTGTCTAGCTGATAGACACCATAGTGTTGCCTAGCTGATGGACACCATAGTGTTGTCTAGCTGATGGACACCATAGTGTTGCCTAGCCGATGGACACCATAGTGTTGCCTAGCTGATGGACACCATAGTGTTGCCTAGCCGATGGACACCATAGTGTTGCCTAGCTGATGGACACCATAGTGTTGCCTAGCTGATGGACACCATAGTGTTGCCTAGCTGATAGACACCATAGTGTTGTTTAGCCGATGGACACCATAGTGTTGCCTAGCTGATGGACACCATAGTGTTGCTGATGGACACCATAGTGTTGTTTAGCCGATGGACACCATAGTGTTGCTGATAGACACTATAGTGTTGTTTAGCCGATGGACACCATAGTGTTGCCTAGCTGATGGACACCATAGTGTTGCTGATAGACACCATAGTGTTGTTTAGCCGATGGACACCATAGTGTTGCCTAGCTGATGGACACCATAGTGTTGTTTAGCCGATGGACACCATAGTGTTGTTTAGCCGATGGACACCATAGTGTTGCCTAGCTGATAGACACCATAGTGTTGTCTAGCTGATGGACACCATAGTGTTGTCTAGCTGATGGACACCATAGTGTTGCCTAGCTGATAGACACCATAGTGTTGTCTAGCTGATGGACACCATAGTGTTGCCTAGCTGATAGACACCATAGTGTTGCTAATGGACACCATAGTGTTGCTGATGGACACCATAGTGTTGCTGATGGACACCATAGTGTTGTTTAGCCGATGGACACCATAGTGTTGTCTAGCTGATGGACACCATAGTGTTGCTGATGGACACCATAGTGTTGCTGATGGACACCATAGTGTTGCTGATGGACACCATAGTGTTGTCTAGCTGATGGACACCATAGTGTTGTTTAGCCGATGGACACCATAGTGTTGTTTAGCCGATGGACACCATAGTGTTGTTTAGCCGATGGACACCATAGTGTTGTTTAGCCGATGGACACCATAGTGTTGCTGATGGACACCATAGCGTTGCCTGGCTGATAGAAACCATAGCGTTGCCTAGCTGATGGACACCATAGTGTTGCTGATAGACACCATAGCGTTGCCTAGCTGATGGACACCATAGTGTTGCTGATGGACACCATAGCGTTGCCTGGCTGATAGACACCATAGCGTTGCCTAGCTGATGGACACCATAGTGTTGCCTAGCCGATGGACACCATAGCGTTGCCTAGCCGATGGACACCATAGTGTTGCTGATAGACACCATAGTGTTGTTTAGCCGATGGACACCATAGTGTTGCTGATAGACACCATAGTGTTGTTTAGCCGATGGACACCATAGTGTTGTCTAGCTGATGGACACCATAGCGTTGCCTAGCTGATGGACACCATAGTGTTGCTGATGGACACCATAGTGTTGCCTAGCTGATGGACACCATAGTGTTGCTGATGGACACCATAGTGTTGTTTAGCCGATGGACACCATAGTGTTGCCTAGCTGATGGACACCATAGTGTTGCCTAGCTGATGGACACCATAGTGTTGTCTAGCTGATGGACACCATAGTGTTGCTGATGGACACCATAGTGTTGTCTAGCTGATGGACACCATAGTGTTGTCTAGCTGATGGACACCATAGTGTTGCTGATGGACACCATAGTGTTGTTTAGCCGATGGACACCATAGTGTTGCTGATGGACACCATAGTGTTGTTTAGCTGATGGACACCATAGTGTTGCTGATGGACACCATAGTGTTGTTTAGCCGATGGACACCATAGCGTTGCTGATGGACACCATAGTGTTGTTTAGCCGATGGACACCATAGCGTTGCTGATGGACACCATAGTGTTGTCTAGCTGATGGACACCATAGCGTTGCTGATAGACACTATAGTGTTGTCTAGCTGATGGACACCATAGTGTTGCTGATAGACACCATAGTGTTGTCTAGCTGATGGACACCATGGCGTTGTCTAGCCGATGGACACCATAGCGTTGCCTAGCCGATGGACACCATAGCGTTGCCTAGCTGATGGACACCATAGTGTTGCTGATAGACACTATAGTGTTGTCTAGCTGATGGACACCATAGTGTTGCTGATAGACACCATAGTGTTGTCTAGCTGATGGACACCATAGTGTTGTCTAGCTGATGGACACCATAGCGTTGCCTAGCTGATGGACACCATAGCGTTGCTGATGGACACCATAGCGTTGTCTAGCTGATGGACACCATAGCGTTGCCTAGCTGATGGACACCATAGTGTTGCTGATGGAAACCATAGTGTTGCCTAGCTGATGGACACCATAGCGTTGCCTAGCTGATGGACACCATAGCGTTGCTGATGGACACCATAGCGTTGTCTAGCTGATGGACACCATAGCGTTGCCTAGCTGATAGACACCATAGTGTTGCCTAGCTGATGGACACCATAGTGTTGCCTAGCTGATGGACACCATAGTGTTGCCTAGCTGATAGACACCATAGCGTTGCCTAGCTGATGGACACCATAGTGTTGTCTAGCTGATAGACACCATAGTGTTGTCTAGCTGATGGACACCATAGTGTTGCTGATGGACACCATAGTGTTGCCTAGCTGATAGACACCATAGTGTTGCCTAGCTGATGGACACCATAGTGTTGCTGATAGACACCATAGTGTTGTCTAGCTGATGGACACCATAGCGTTGCCTAGCTGATAGACACCATAGCGTTGCCTAGCTGATGGACACCATAGTGTTGCAGATAGACACCATAGTGTTGCCTAGCCGATGGACACCATAGTGTTGTCTAGCTGATGGACACCATAGCGTTGCCTAGCTGATGGACACCATAGCGTTGCTGATGGACACCATAGTGTTGCCTATCCGATGGACACCATAGCGTTTCCTGGCTGATGGACACCATAGTGTTGTCTAGCTGATGGACACCATAGCGTTTCCTGGCTGATGGACACCATAGTGTTGCTGATGGACACCATAGTGTTGCCTAGCCGATGGACACCATAGCGTTTCCTGGCTGATGGACACCATAGTGTTGCCTAGCCGATGGACACCATAGCGTTTCCTGGCTGATGGACACCATAGCGTTGCCTAGCTGATGGACACCATAGCGTTGCCTAGCTGATGGACACCATAGCGTTGTCTAGCTGATGGACACCATAGTGTTGCTGATGGACACCATAGTGTTGCCTAGCCGATGGACACCATAGCGTTTCCTGGCTGATGGACACCATAGTGTTGTCTAGCTGATGGACACCATAGTGTTGTCTAGCTGATGGACACCATAGCGTTGCTGATGGACACCATAGCGTTGCTGATGGACACCATAGTGTTGCTGATGGACACCATAGCGTTGCTGATGGACACCATAGTGTTGCTGATGGACACCATAGTGTTGCCTAGCCGATGGACACCATAGTGTTGCTGATGGACACCATAGCGTTGCCTAGCCGATGGACACCATAGTGTTGCTGATGGACACCATAGTGTTGTTTAGCTGATGGACACCATAGTGTTGCTGATGGACACCATAGTGTTGTTTAGCCGATGGACACCATAGCGTTGCTGATGGACACCATAGTGTTGTTTAGCCGATGGACACCATAGCGTTGCTGATGGACACCATAGTGTTGTCTAGCTGATGGACACCATAGCGTTGCTGATAGACACTATAGTGTTGTCTAGCTGATGGACACCATAGTGTTGCTGATAGACACCATAGTGTTGTCTAGCTGATGGACACCATGGCGTTGTCTAGCCGATGGACACCATAGCGTTGCCTAGCCGATGGACACCATAGCGTTGCCTAGCTGATGGACACCATAGTGTTGCTGATAGACACTATAGTGTTGTCTAGCTGATGGACACCATAGTGTTGCTGATAGACACCATAGTGTTGTCTAGCTGATGGACACCATAGTGTTGTCTAGCTGATGGACACCATAGCGTTGCCTAGCTGATGGACACCATAGCGTTGCTGATGGACACCATAGCGTTGTCTAGCTGATGGACACCATAGCGTTGCCTAGCTGATGGACACCATAGTGTTGCTGATGGAAACCATAGTGTTGCCTAGCTGATGGACACCATAGCGTTGCCTAGCTGATGGACACCATAGCGTTGCTGATGGACACCATAGCGTTGTCTAGCTGATGGACACCATAGCGTTGCCTAGCTGATAGACACCATAGTGTTGCCTAGCTGATGGACACCATAGTGTTGCCTAGCTGATGGACACCATAGTGTTGCCTAGCTGATAGACACCATAGCGTTGCCTAGCTGATGGACACCATAGTGTTGTCTAGCTGATAGACACCATAGTGTTGTCTAGCTGATGGACACCATAGTGTTGCTGATGGACACCATAGTGTTGCCTAGCTGATGGACACCATAGTGTTGCCTAGCTGATGGACACCATAGTGTTGCCTAGCTGATAGACACCATAGCGTTGCCTAGCTGATGGACACCATAGTGTTGTCTAGCTGATAGACACCATAGTGTTGTCTAGCTGATGGACACCATAGTGTTGCTGATGGACACCATAGTGTTGCCTAGCCGATGGACACCATAGCGTTTCCTGGCTGATGGACACCATAGTGTTGCCTAGCCGATGGACACCATAGCGTTTCCTGGCTGATGGACACCATAGCGTTGCCTAGCTGATGGACACCATAGCGTTGCCTAGCTGATGGACACCATAGCGTTGTCTAGCTGATGGACACCATAGTGTTGCTGATGGACACCATAGTGTTGCCTAGCCGATGGACACCATAGCGTTTCCTGGCTGATGGACACCATAGTGTTGTCTAGCTGATGGACACCATAGTGTTGTCTAGCTGATGGACACCATAGCGTTGCTGATGGACACCATAGCGTTGCTGATGGACACCATAGTGTTGCTGATGGACACCATAGCGTTGCTGATGGACACCATAGTGTTGCTGATGGACACCATAGTGTTGCCTAGCCGATGGACACCATAGTGTTGCTGATGGACACCATAGCGTTGCCTAGCCGATGGACACCATAGCGTTGCCTAGCTGATGGACACCATAGCGTTGCTGATGGACACCATAGCGTTGCCTAGCTGATGGACACCATAGTGTTGTCTACCTGATGGACACCATAGTGTTGCTGATAGACACCATAGTGTTGTCTAGCTGATGGACACCATAGTGTTGCTGATGGACACCATAGCGTTGTCTACCTGATGGACACCATAGTGTTGCTGATAGACACCATAGTGTTGTCTAGCTGATGGACACCATAGTGTTGCTGATGGACACCATAGCGTTGCCTAGCTGATGGACACCATAGTGTTGTCTAGCCGATGGACACCATAGTGTTGCCGATGGACACCAAAGCGTTGCCTAGCTGATGGACACCATAGTGTTGCTGATGGACACCATAGCGTTGCCTAGCTGATGGACACCATAGCGTTGCCTAGCCGATGGACACCATAGTGTTGCCTAGCTGATGGACACCATAGTGTTGCTGATGGACACCATAGCGTTGCCTAGCTGATGGACACCATAGCGTTGCCTAGCTGATGGACACCAT
This sequence comes from Salvelinus fontinalis, assembly GCF_029448725.1. Lineage (NCBI taxonomy): Eukaryota > Metazoa > Chordata > Actinopteri > Salmoniformes > Salmonidae > Salvelinus > Salvelinus fontinalis. The sequence goes on from NW_026601098.1 coordinate 49,546, forward strand.
AGTGTTGCCTAGCCGATGGACACCATAGTGTTGCCTAGCCGATGGACACCATAGTGTTGCCTAGCTGATGGACACCATAGTGTTGCCTAGCCGATGGACACCATAGTGTTGCCTAGCCGATGGACACCATAGTGTTGCCTAGCCGATGGACACCATAGTGTTGCCTAGCCGATAGACACCATAGTGTTGCCTAGCTAATGGACACCATAGTGTTGCTGATGGACACCATAGCGTTGCCTAGCTGATGGACACCATAGCGTTGCCTAGCCGATGGACACCATAGCGTTGCCTAGCTGATAGACACCATAGCGTTGCCTAGCCGATGGACACCATAGCGTTGCCTAGCCGATGGACACCATAGCGTTGCCTAGCCGATGGACACCATAGTGTTGCTGATGGACACCATAGCGTTGCCTAGCCGATGGACACCATAGCGTTGCCTAGCTGATGGACACCATAGTGTTGCTGATGGACACCATAGCGTTTCCTGGCTGATGGACACCATAGCGTTGCCTAGCCGATGGACACCATAGCGTTGCCTAGCTGATGGACACCATAGCGTTGCCTAGCTGATAGACACCATAGTGTTGTCTAGCTGATGGACACCATAGCGTTGCCTAGCTGATGGACACCATAGCGTTGCCTAGCTGATAGACACCATAGCGTTGCCTAGCTGATGGACACCATAGCGTTGCCTAGCCGATGGACACCATAGCGTTGTCTAGCTGATGGACACCATAGCGTTGCCTAGCTGATGGACACCATAGCGTTACCTGGCTGATGGACACCATAGCGTTGCCTAGCTGATGGACACCATAGTGTTGCTGATGGACACCATAGTGTTGCTGATGGACACCATAGTGTTGCTGATGGACACCATAGTGTTGCCTAGCTGATGGACACCATAGCGTTGCTGATGGACACCATAGTGTTGCCTAGCCGATGGACACCATAGCGTTGCCTAGCTGATGGACACCATAGTGTTGCCTAGCCGATGGACACCATAGCGTTGTCTAGCTGATGGACACCATAGTGTTGCTGATGGACACCATAGTGTTGCCTAGCTGATGGACACCATAGCGTTGTCTAGCTGATGGACACCATAGTGTTTCTGATGGACACCATAGTGTTGCCTAGCTGATGGACACCATAGCGTTGCTGATGGACACCATAGTGTTGCCTAGCCGATGGACACCATAGCGTTGCCTAGCTGATGGACACCATAGTGTTGCCTAGCCGATGGACACCATAGCGTTGTCTAGCTGATGGACACCATAGTGTTGCTGATAGACACCATAGCGTTGCCTGGCTGATAGACACCATAGCGTTGCCTAGCTGATGGACACCATAGTGTTGCCTAGCTGATGGACACCATAGTGTTGCCTAGCTGATGGACACCATAGTGTTGCTGATGGACACCATAGCGTTGTCTAGCTGATGGACACCATAGCGTTGTCTAGCTGATGGACACCATAGTGTTGCTGATGGACACCATAGTGTTGCTGATGGACACCATAGCGTTGCCTAGCTGATGGACACCATAGTGTTGTCTAGCTGATGGACACCATAGTGTTGTCTAGCCGATGGACACCATAGCGTTGCCTAGCTGATGGACACCATAGTGTTGTCTAGCCGATGGACACCATAGCGTTGCCTAGCTGATGGACACCATAGTGTTGCCTAGCTGATGGACACCATAGCGTTGTCTAGCTGATGGACACCATAGTGTTGTCTAGCTGATGGACACCATAGTGTTGTCTAGCTGATGGACACCATAGCGTTGTCTAGCTGATGGACACCATAGCGTTGTCTAGCTGATGGACACCATAGTGTTGTCTAGCTGATGGACACCATAGTGTTGCTGATGGACACCATAGTGTTGTCTAGCTGATGGACACCATAGTGTTGCTGATGGACACCATAGCGTTGCCTAGCTGATGGACACCATAGTGTTGCCTAGCTGATGGACACCATAGCGTTGTCTAGCTGATGGACACCATAGTGTTGCCTAGCCGATGGACACCATAGCGTTGCCTAGCTGATGGACACCATAGTGTTGTCTAGCTGATGGACACCATAGTGTTGTCTAGCTGATGGACACCATAGTGTTGTCTAGCTGATGGACACCATAGTGTTGCTGATGGACACCATAGTGTTGTCTAGCTGATGGACACCATAGTGTTGCTGATAGACACCATAGCGTTGTCTAGCTGATGGACACCATAGTGTTGCTGATGGACACCATAGCGTTGTCTTGCTGATGGACACCATAGTGTTGTCTAGCTGATAGACACCATAGCGTTGCCTAGCCGATGGACACCATAGCGTTGCCTAGCTGATGGACACCATAGTGTTGCCTAGCTGATGGACACCATAGTGTTGTCTAGCTGATGGACACCATAGCGTTGTCTAGCTGATGGACACCATAGTGTTGTCTAGCTGATGGACACCATAGTGTTGCTGATAGACACCATAGTGTTGCCTAGCTGATGGACACCATAGCGTTGTCTAGCTGATGGACACCATAGCGTTGCTGATGGACACCATAGTGTTGCCTAGCTGATGGACACCATAGCGTTGCCTAGCTGATGGACACCATAGCGTTGTCTAGCTGATGGACACCATAGCGTTGCTGATGGACACCATAGCGTTGTCTAGCTGATGGACACCATAGTGTTGCCTAGCTGATGGACACCATAGTGTTGCTGATGGACACCATAGCGTTGTCTAGCTGATGGACACCATAGTGTTGCCTAGCCGATGGACACCATAGTGTTGCTGATGGACACCATAGTGTTGCTGATGGACACCATAGTGTTGTCTAGCTGATGGACACCATAGTGTTGCTGATGGACACCATAGTGTTGCTGATGGACACCATAGCGTTGCCTAGCTGATGGACACCATAGTGTTGTCTAGCTGATGGACACCATAGTGTTGTCTAGCTGATGGACACCATAGTGTTGCCTAGCCGATGGACACCATAGTGTTGCTGATGGACACCATAGTGTTGTCTAGCTGATGGACACCATAGTGTTGCTGATGGACACCATAGTGTTGCTGATGGACACCATAGCGTTGCCTAGCTGATGGACACCATAGTGTTGTCTAGCTGATGGACACCATAGTGTTGTCTAGCTGATGGACACCATAGTGTTGCCTAGCTGATAGACACCATAGTGTTGCCTAGCCGATGGACACCATAGTGTTGCTGATGGACACCATAGCGTTGCCTAGCTGATGGACAACATAGCGTTGCCTAGCTGATGGACACCATAGCGTTGCCTAGCTGATGGACACCATAGTGTTGCCTAGCTGATGGACACCATAGTGTTGTCTAGCTGATGGACACCATAGTGTTGTCTAGCTGATAGACACCATAGTGTTGTCTAGCTGATGGACACCATAGTGTTGCTGATGGACACCATAGTGTTGTCTAGCTGATGGACACCATAGTGTTGCCTAGCTGATGGACACCATAGCGTTGTCTAGCTGATGGACACCATAGTGTTGCTGATGGACACCATAGTGTTGTCTAGCTGATGGACACCATAGCGTTGCCTAGCTGATGGACACCATAGTGTTGTCTAGCTGATGGACACCATAGTGTTGCCTAGCTGATGGACACCATAGTGTTGCTGATGGACACCATAGCGTTGCCTAGCTGATGGACACCATAGCGTTGCCTAGCTGATGGACACCATAGTGTTGCCTAGCTGATGGACACCATAGTGTTGCTGATGGACACCATAGTGTTGTCTAGCTGATGGACACCATAGCGTTGTCTAGCTGATGGACACCATAGTGTTGTCTAGCTGATGGACACCATAGTGTTGCCTAGCTGATGGACACCATAGTGTTGCTGATGGACACCATAGTGTTGTCTAGCTGATGGACACCATAGCGTTGCCTAGCTGATGGACACCATAGTGTTGCTGATGGACACCATAGCGTTGCCTAGCTGATGGACACCATAGCGTTGCCTAGCTGATGGACACCATAGTGTTGCTGATGGACACCATAGCGTTGCCTAGCTGATGGACACCATAGCGTTGCCTAGCCGATGGACACCATAGCGTTGCCTAGCCGATGGACACCATAGCGTTGCCTAGCTGATGGACACCATAGTGTTGCTGATGGACACCATAGCGTTGCCTAGCTGATGGACACCACAGCGTTGCCTAGCTGATGGACACCATAGTGTTGCCTAGCTGATAGACACCATAGTGTTGCCTAGCTGATGGACACCATAGTGTTGCTGATGGACACCATAGTGTTGTCTAGCTGATGGACACCATAGTGTTGTCTAGCTGATGGACACCATAGTGTTGCTGATGGACACCATAGTGTTGCTGATGGACACCATAGTGTTGCTGAAAGACACCATAGTGTTGCTGATGGACACCATAGTGTTGCTGATGGACACCATAGTGTTGCTGATGGACACCATAGTGTTGCCTAGCTGATGGACACCATAGTGTTGTCTAGCCGATGGACACCATAGTGTTGCCTAGCTGATGGACACCATAGTGTTGCCTAGCCGATGGACACCATAGTGTTGCCTAGCTGATAGACACCATAGTGTTGCCTAGCCGATGGACACCATAGTGTTGCCTAGCTGATGGACACCATAGTGTTGCCTAGCCGATGGACACCATAGTGTTGCCTAGCCGATGGACACCATAGTGTTGCCTAGCCGATGGACACCATAGTGTTGCCTAGCTAATGGACACCATAGTGTTGCTGATGGACACCATAGCGTTGCCTAGCCGATGGACACCATAGCGTTGCCTAGCTGATGGACACCATAGTGTTGTCTAGCTGATAGACACCATAGTGTTGCCTAGCTGATGGACACCATAGTGTTGCCTAGCCGATGGACACCATAGTGTTGCTGATGGACACCATAGCGTTGCCTAGCTGATGGACACCATAGTGTTGCTGATGGACACCATAGCGTTGCCTAGCTGATGGACACCATAGTGTTGTCTAGCCGATGGACACCATAGCGTTGCCTAGCCGATGGACACCATAGCGTTGCCTAGCCGATGGACACCATAGCGTTGCCTAGCTGATGGACACCATAGTGTTGCTGATGGACACCATAGCGTTTCCTGGCTGATCGACACCATAGCGTTGCCTAGCCGATGGACACCATAGCGTTGCTTAGCTGATGGACACCATAGCGTTGCCTAGCCGATGGACACCATATCGTTGCCTAGCTGATAGACACCATAGCGTTGCCTAGCTGATGGACACCATAGCGTTGCCTAGCCGATGGACACCATAGCGTTGCCTAGCCGATGGACACCATATCGTTGCCTAGCTGATGGACACCATAGTGTTGTCTAGCTGATGGACACCATAGTGTTGCCTAGCTGATAGACACCATAGTGTTGTCTAGCTGATGGACACCATAGTGTTGCTGATGGACACCATAGTGTTGTCTAGCTGATGGACACCATAGTGTTGCTGATGGACACCATAGTGTTGTCTAGCTGATGGACACCATAGTGTTGCCTAGCTGATAGACACCATAGTGTTGTCTAGCTGATGGACACCATAGTGTTGCTGATGGACACCATAGTGTTGTCTAGCTGATGGACACCATAGCGTTGCCTAGCCGATGGACACCATATCGTTGCCTAGCTGATGGACACCATAGTGTTGTCTAGCTGATGGACACCATAGTGTTGCCTAGCTGATAGACACCATAGTGTTGTCTAGCTGATGGACACCATAGTGTTGCTGATGGACACCATAGTGTTGTCTAGCTGATGGACACCATAGCGTTGCCTAGCCGATGGACACCATAGTGTTGTCTAGCTGATGGACACCATAGTGTTGTCTAGCTGATGGACACCATAGTGTTGCCTAGCCGATGGACACCATAGTGTTGCTGATGGACACCATAGTGTTGTCTAGCTGATGGACACCATAGTGTTGCTGATGGACACCATAGTGTTGCTGATGGACACCATAGCGTTGCCTAGCTGATGGACACCATAGTGTTGTCTAGCTGATGGACACCATAGTGTTGTCTAGCTGATGGACACCATAGTGTTGCCTAGCTGATAGACACCATAGTGTTGCCTAGCCGATGGACACCATAGTGTTGCTGATGGACACCATAGCGTTGCCTAGCTGATGGACAACATAGCGTTGCCTAGCTGATGGACACCATAGCGTTGCCTAGCTGATGGACACCATAGTGTTGCCTAGCTGATGGACACCATAGTGTTGTCTAGCTGATGGACACCATAGTGTTGTCTAGCTGATAGACACCATAGTGTTGTCTAGCTGATGGACACCATAGTGTTGTCTAGCTGATGGACACCATAGTGTTGCTGATGGACACCATAGTGTTGCCTAGCCGATGGACACCATAGCGTTGCCTAGCTGATGGACACCATAGTGTTGCCTAGCCGATGGACACCATAGCGTTGTCTAGCTGATGGACACCATAGTGTTGCTGATAGACACCATAGCGTTGCCTGGCTGATAGACACCATAGCGTTGCCTAGCTGATGGACACCATAGTGTTGCCTAGCTGATGGACACCATAGTGTTGCCTAGCTGATGGACACCATAGTGTTGCTGATGGACACCATAGCGTTGTCTAGCTGATGGACACCATAGCGTTGTCTAGCTGATGGACACCATAGTGTTGCTGATGGACACCATAGTGTTGCTGATGGACACCATAGCGTTGCCTAGCTGATGGACACCATAGTGTTGCCTAGCTGATGGACACCATAGTGTTGTCTAGCCGATGGACACCATAGCGTTGCCTAGCTGATGGACACCATAGTGTTGTCTAGCCGATGGACACCATAGCGTTGCCTAGCTGATGGACACCATAGTGTTGCCTAGCTGATGGACACCATAGCGTTGTCTAGCTGATGGACACCATAGTGTTGTCTAGCTGATGGACACCATAGTGTTGTCTAGCTGATGGACACCATAGCGTTGTCTAGCTGATGGACACCATAGCGTTGTCTAGCTGATGGACACCATAGTGTTGTCTAGCTGATGGACACCATAGTGTTGCTGATGGACACCATAGTGTTGTCTAGCTGATGGACACCATAGTGTTGCTGATGGACACCATAGCGTTGCCTAGCTGATGGACACCATAGTGTTGCCTAGCTGATGGACACCATAGCGTTGTCTAGCTGATGGACACCATAGTGTTGCCTAGCCGATGGACACCATAGCGTTGCCTAGCTGATGGACACCATAGTGTTGTCTAGCTGATGGACACCATAGTGTTGTCTAGCTGATGGACACCATAGTGTTGTCTAGCTGATGGACACCATAGTGTTGCTGATGGACACCATAGTGTTGTCTAGCTGATGGACACCATAGTGTTGCTGATGGACACCATAGCGTTGTCTTGCTGATGGACACCATAGTGTTGTCTAGCTGATAGACACCATAGCGTTGCCTAGCCGATGGACACCATAGCGTTGCCTAGCTGATGGACACCATAGTGTTGCCTAGCTGATGGACACCATAGCGTTGTCTAGCTGATGGACACCATAGTGTTGCCTAGCCGATGGACACCATAGCGTTGCCTAGCTGATGGACACCATAGTGTTGTCTAGCTGATGGACACCATAGTGTTGTCTAGCTGATGGACACCATAGTGTTGTCTAGCTGATGGACACCATAGTGTTGCTGATGGACACCATAGTGTTGTCTAGCTGATGGACACCATAGTGTTGCTGATAGACACCATAGCGTTGTCTAGCTGATGGACACCATAGTGTTGCTGATGGACACCATAGCGTTGTCTTGCTGATGGACACCATAGTGTTGTCTAGCTGATAGACACCATAGCGTTGCCTAGCCGATGGACACCATAGCGTTGCCTAGCTGATGGACACCATAGTGTTGCCTAGCTGATGGACACCATAGTGTTGTCTAGCTGATGGACACCATAGCGTTGTCTAGCTGATGGACACCATAGTGTTGTCTAGCTGATGGACACCATAGTGTTGCTGATAGACACCATAGTGTTGCCTAGCTGATGGACACCATAGCGTTGTCTAGCTGATGGACACCATAGCGTTGCTGATGGACACCATAGTGTTGCCTAGCTGATGGACACCATAGCGTTGCCTAGCTGATGGACACCATAGCGTTGTCTAGCTGATGGACACCATAGCGTTGCTGATGGACACCATAGCGTTGTCTAGCTGATGGACACCATAGTGTTGCCTAGCTGATGGACACCATAGTGTTGCTGATGGACACCATAGCGTTGTCTAGCTGATGGACACCATAGTGTTGCCTAGCCGATGGACACCATAGTGTTGCTGATGGACACCATAGTGTTGCTGATGGACACCATAGTGTTGTCTAGCTGATGGACACCATAGTGTTGCTGATGGACACCATAGTGTTGCTGATGGACACCATAGCGTTGCCTAGCTGATGGACACCATAGTGTTGTCTAGCTGATGGACACCATAGTGTTGTCTAGCTGATGGACACCATAGTGTTGCCTAGCCGATGGACACCATAGTGTTGCTGATGGACACCATAGTGTTGTCTAGCTGATGGACACCATAGTGTTGCTGATGGACACCATAGTGTTGCTGATGGACACCATAGCGTTGCCTAGCTGATGGACACCATAGTGTTGTCTAGCTGATGGACACCATAGTGTTGTCTAGCTGATGGACACCATAGTGTTGCCTAGCTGATAGACACCATAGTGTTGCCTAGCCGATGGACACCATAGTGTTGCTGATGGACACCATAGCGTTGCCTAGCTGATGGACAACATAGCGTTGCCTAGCTGATGGACACCATAGCGTTGCCTAGCTGATGGACACCATAGTGTTGCCTAGCTGATGGACACCATAGTGTTGTCTAGCTGATGGACACCATAGTGTTGTCTAGCTGATAGACACCATAGTGTTGTCTAGCTGATGGACACCATAGTGTTGCTGATGGACACCATAGTGTTGTCTAGCTGATGGACACCATAGTGTTGCCTAGCTGATGGACACCATAGCGTTGTCTAGCTGATGGACACCATAGTGTTGCTGATGGACACCATAGTGTTGTCTAGCTGATGGACACCATAGCGTTGCCTAGCTGATGGACACCATAGTGTTGTCTAGCTGATGGACACCATAGTGTTGCCTAGCTGATGGACACCATAGTGTTGCTGATGGACACCATAGCGTTGCCTAGCTGATGGACACCATAGCGTTGCCTAGCTGATGGACACCATAGTGTTGCCTAGCTGATGGACACCATAGTGTTGCTGATGGACACCATAGTGTTGTCTAGCTGATGGACACCATAGCGTTGTCTAGCTGATGGACACCATAGTGTTGTCTAGCTGATGGACACCATAGTGTTGCCTAGCTGATGGACACCATAGTGTTGCTGATGGACACCATAGTGTTGTCTAGCTGATGGACACCATAGCGTTGCCTAGCTGATGGACACCATAGTGTTGCTGATGGACACCATAGCGTTGCCTAGCTGATGGACACCATAGCGTTGCCTAGCTGATGGACACCATAGTGTTGCTGATGGACACCATAGCGTTGCCTAGCTGATGGACACCATAGCGTTGCCTAGCCGATGGACACCATAGCGTTGCCTAGCCGATGGACACCATAGCGTTGCCTAGCTGATGGACACCATAGTGTTGCTGATGGACACCATAGCGTTGCCTAGCTGATGGACACCACAGCGTTGCCTAGCTGATGGACACCATAGTGTTGCCTAGCTGATAGACACCATAGTGTTGCCTAGCTGATGGACACCATAGTGTTGCTGATGGACACCATAGTGTTGTCTAGCTGATGGACACCATAGTGTTGTCTAGCTGATGGACACCATAGTGTTGCTGATGGACACCATAGTGTTGCTGATGGACACCATAGTGTTGCTGAAAGACACCATAGTGTTGCTGATGGACACCATAGTGTTGCTGATGGACACCATAGTGTTGCTGATGGACACCATAGTGTTGCCTAGCTGATGGACACCATAGTGTTGTCTAGCCGATGGACACCATAGTGTTGCCTAGCTGATGGACACCATAGTGTTGCCTAGCCGATGGACACCATAGTGTTGCCTAGCTGATAGACACCATAGTGTTGCCTAGCCGATGGACACCATAGTGTTGCCTAGCTGATGGACACCATAGTGTTGCCTAGCCGATGGACACCATAGTGTTGCCTAGCCGATGGACACCATAGTGTTGCCTAGCCGATGGACACCATAGTGTTGCCTAGCTAATGGACACCATAGTGTTGCTGATGGACACCATAGCGTTGCCTAGCCGATGGACACCATAGCGTTGCCTAGCTGATGGACACCATAGTGTTGTCTAGCTGATAGACACCATAGTGTTGCCTAGCTGATGGACACCATAGTGTTGCCTAGCCGATGGACACCATAGTGTTGCTGATGGACACCATAGCGTTGCCTAGCTGATGGACACCATAGTGTTGCTGATGGACACCATAGCGTTGCCTAGCTGATGGACACCATAGTGTTGTCTAGCCGATGGACACCATAGCGTTGCCTAGCCGATGGACACCATAGCGTTGCCTAGCCGATGGACACCATAGCGTTGCCTAGCTGATGGACACCATAGTGTTGCTGATGGACACCATAGCGTTTCCTGGCTGATCGACACCATAGCGTTGCCTAGCCGATGGACACCATAGCGTTGCTTAGCTGATGGACACCATAGCGTTGCCTAGCCGATGGACACCATATCGTTGCCTAGCTGATAGACACCATAGCGTTGCCTAGCTGATGGACACCATAGCGTTGCCTAGCCGATGGACACCATAGCGTTGCCTAGCCGATGGACACCATATCGTTGCCTAGCTGATGGACACCATAGTGTTGTCTAGCTGATGGACACCATAGTGTTGCCTAGCTGATAGACACCATAGTGTTGTCTAGCTGATGGACACCATAGTGTTGCTGATGGACACCATAGTGTTGTCTAGCTGATGGACACCATAGTGTTGCTGATGGACACCATAGTGTTGTCTAGCTGATGGACACCATAGTGTTGCCTAGCTGATAGACACCATAGTGTTGTCTAGCTGATGGACACCATAGTGTTGCTGATGGACACCATAGTGTTGTCTAGCTGATGGACACCATAGCGTTGCCTAGCCGATGGACACCATATCGTTGCCTAGCTGATGGACACCATAGTGTTGTCTAGCTGATGGACACCATAGTGTTGCCTAGCTGATAGACACCATAGTGTTGTCTAGCTGATGGACACCATAGTGTTGCTGATGGACACCATAGTGTTGTCTAGCTGATGGACACCATAGCGTTGCCTAGCCGATGGACACCATAGTGTTGTCTAGCTGATGGACACCATAGTGTTGTCTAGCTGATGGACACCATAGTGTTGCCTAGCCGATGGACACCATAGTGTTGCTGATGGACACCATAGTGTTGTCTAGCTGATGGACACCATAGTGTTGCTGATGGACACCATAGTGTTGCTGATGGACACCATAGCGTTGCCTAGCTGATGGACACCATAGTGTTGTCTAGCTGATGGACACCATAGTGTTGTCTAGCTGATGGACACCATAGTGTTGCCTAGCTGATAGACACCATAGTGTTGCCTAGCCGATGGACACCATAGTGTTGCTGATGGACACCATAGCGTTGCCTAGCTGATGGACAACATAGCGTTGCCTAGCTGATGGACACCATAGCGTTGCCTAGCTGATGGACACCATAGTGTTGCCTAGCTGATGGACACCATAGTGTTGTCTAGCTGATGGACACCATAGTGTTGTCTAGCTGATAGACACCATAGTGTTGTCTAGCTGATGGACACCATAGTGTTGTCTAGCTGATGGACACCATAGTGTTGCTGATGGACACCATAGTGTTGCCTAGCCGATGGACACCATAGCGTTGCCTAGCTGATGGACACCATAGTGTTGCCTAGCCGATGGACACCATAGCGTTGTCTAGCTGATGGACACCATAGTGTTGCTGATAGACACCATAGCGTTGCCTGGCTGATAGACACCATAGCGTTGCCTAGCTGATGGACACCATAGTGTTGCCTAGCTGATGGACACCATAGTGTTGCCTAGCTGATGGACACCATAGTGTTGCTGATGGACACCATAGCGTTGTCTAGCTGATGGACACCATAGCGTTGTCTAGCTGATGGACACCATAGTGTTGCTGATGGACACCATAGTGTTGCTGATGGACACCATAGCGTTGCCTAGCTGATGGACACCATAGTGTTGCCTAGCTGATGGACACCATAGTGTTGTCTAGCCGATGGACACCATAGCGTTGCCTAGCTGATGGACACCATAGTGTTGTCTAGCCGATGGACACCATAGCGTTGCCTAGCTGATGGACACCATAGTGTTGCCTAGCTGATGGACACCATAGCGTTGTCTAGCTGATGGACACCATAGTGTTGTCTAGCTGATGGACACCATAGTGTTGTCTAGCTGATGGACACCATAGCGTTGTCTAGCTGATGGACACCATAGCGTTGTCTAGCTGATGGACACCATAGTGTTGTCTAGCTGATGGACACCATAGTGTTGCTGATGGACACCATAGTGTTGTCTAGCTGATGGACACCATAGTGTTGCTGATGGACACCATAGCGTTGCCTAGCTGATGGACACCATAGTGTTGCCTAGCTGATGGACACCATAGCGTTGTCTAGCTGATGGACACCATAGTGTTGCCTAGCCGATGGACACCATAGCGTTGCCTAGCTGATGGACACCATAGTGTTGTCTAGCTGATGGACACCATAGTGTTGTCTAGCTGATGGACACCATAGTGTTGTCTAGCTGATGGACACCATAGTGTTGCTGATGGACACCATAGTGTTGTCTAGCTGATGGACACCATAGTGTTGCTGATGGACACCATAGCGTTGTCTTGCTGATGGACACCATAGTGTTGTCTAGCTGATAGACACCATAGCGTTGCCTAGCCGATGGACACCATAGCGTTGCCTAGCTGATGGACACCATAGTGTTGCCTAGCTGATGGACACCATAGTGTTGTCTAGCTGATGGACACCATAGCGTTGTCTAGCTGATGGACACCATAGTGTTGTCTAGCTGATGGACACCATAGTGTTGCTGATAGACACCATAGTGTTGCCTAGCTGATGGACACCATAGCGTTGTCTAGCTGATGGACACCATAGCGTTGCTGATGGACACCATAGTGTTGCCTAGCTGATGGACACCATAGCGTTGCTGATGGACACCATAGCGTTGTCTAGCTGATGGACACCATAGTGTTGCCTAGCTGATGGACACCATAGTGTTGCTGATGGACACCATAGCGTTGTCTAGCTGATGGACACCATAGTGTTGCCTAGCCGATGGACACCATAGTGTTGCTGATGGACACCATAGTGTTGCTGATGGACACCATAGTGTTGTCTAGCTGATGGACACCATAGTGTTGCTGATGGACACCATAGTGTTGCTGATGGACACCATAGCGTTGCCTAGCTGATGGACACCATAGTGTTGTCTAGCTGATGGACACCATAGTGTTGTCTAGCTGATGGACACCATAGTGTTGCCTAGCCGATGGACACCATAGTGTTGCTGATGGACACCATAGTGTTGTCTAGCTGATGGACACCATAGTGTTGCTGATGGACACCATAGTGTTGCTGATGGACACCATAGCGTTGCCTAGCTGATGGACACCATAGTGTTGTCTAGCTGATGGACACCATAGTGTTGTCTAGCTGATGGACACCATAGTGTTGCCTAGCTGATAGACACCATAGTGTTGCCTAGCCGATGGACACCATAGTGTTGCTGATGGACACCATAGCGTTGCCTAGCTGATGGACAACATAGCGTTGCCTAGCTGATGGACACCATAGCGTTGCCTAGCTGATGGACACCATAGTGTTGCCTAGCTGATGGACACCATAGTGTTGTCTAGCTGATGGACACCATAGTGTTGTCTAGCTGATAGACACCATAGTGTTGTCTAGCTGATGGACACCATAGTGTTGCTGATGGACACCATAGTGTTGTCTAGCTGATGGACACCATAGTGTTGCCTAGCTGATGGACACCATAGCGTTGTCTAGCTGATGGACACCATAGTGTTGCTGATGGACACCATAGTGTTGTCTAGCTGATGGACACCATAGCGTTGCCTAGCTGATGGACACCATAGTGTTGTCTAGCTGATGGACACCATAGTGTTGCCTAGCTGATGGACACCATAGTGTTGCTGATGGACACCATAGCGTTGCCTAGCTGATGGACACCATAGCGTTGCCTAGCTGATGGACACCATAGTGTTGCCTAGCTGATGGACACCATAGTGTTGCTGATGGACACCATAGTGTTGTCTAGCTGATGGACACCATAGCGTTGTCTAGCTGATGGACACCATAGTGTTGTCTAGCTGATGGACACCATAGTGTTGCCTAGCTGATGGACACCATAGTGTTGCTGATGGACACCATAGTGTTGTCTAGCTGATGGACACCATAGCGTTGCCTAGCTGATGGACACCATAGTGTTGCTGATGGACACCATAGCGTTGCCTAGCTGATGGACACCATAGCGTTGCCTAGCTGATGGACACCATAGTGTTGCTGATGGACACCATAGCGTTGCCTAGCTGATGGACACCATAGCGTTGCCTAGCCGATGGACACCATAGCGTTGCCTAGCCGATGGACACCATAGCGTTGCCTAGCTGATGGACACCATAGTGTTGCTGATGGACACCATAGCGTTGCCTAGCTGATGGACACCACAGCGTTGCCTAGCTGATGGACACCATAGTGTTGCCTAGCTGATAGACACCATAGTGTTGCCTAGCTGATGGACACCATAGTGTTGCTGATGGACACCATAGTGTTGTCTAGCTGATGGACACCATAGTGTTGTGTAGCTGATGGACACCATAGTGTTGCTGATGGACACCATAGTGTTGCTGATGGACACCATAGTGTTGCTGAAAGACACCATAGTGTTGCTGATGGACACCATAGTGTTGCTGATGGACACCATAGTGTTGCTGATGGACACCATAGTGTTGCCTAGCTGATGGACACCATAGTGTTGTCTAGCCGATGGACACCATAGTGTTGCCTAGCTGATGGACACCATAGTGTTATCTAGCCGATGGACACCATAGTGTTGCCTAGCTGATAGACACCATAGTGTTGCCTAGCCGATGGACACCATAGTGTTGCCTAGCTGATGGACACCATAGTGTTGCCTAGCCGATGGACACCATAGTGTTGCCTAGCCGATGGACACCATAGTGTTGCCTAGCCGATGGACACCATAGTGTTGCCTAGCTAATGGACACCATAGTGTTGCTGATGGACACCATAGCGTTGCCTAGCCGATGGACACCATAGCGTTGCCTAGCTGATGGACACCATAGTGTTGTCTAGCTGATAGACACCATAGTGTTGCCTAGCTGATGGACACCATAGTGTTGCCTAGCCGATGGACACCATAGTGTTGCTGATGGACACCATAGCGTTGCCTAGCTGATGGACACCATAGTGTTGCTGATGGACACCATAGCGTTGCCTAGCTGATGGACACCATAGTGTTGTCTAGCCGATGGACACCATAGCGTTGCCTAGCCGATGGACACCATAGCGTTGCCTAGCTGATGGACACCATAGTGTTGCTGATGGACACCATAGCGTTTCCTGGCTGATCGACACCATAGCGTTGCCTAGCCGATGGACACCATATCGTTGCCTAGCTGATAGACACCATAGCGTTGCCTAGCTGATGGACACCATAGCGTTGCCTAGCCGATGGACACCATAGCGTTGCCTAGCCGATGGACACCATATCGTTGCCTAGCTGATGGACACCATAGTGTTGTCTAGCTGATGGACACCATAGTGTTGCCTAGCTGATAGACACCATAGTGTTGTCTAGCTGATGGACACCATAGTGTTGCTGATGGACACCATAGTGTTGTCTAGCTGATGGACACCATAGTGTTGCTGATGGACACCATAGTGTTGTCTAGCTGATGGACACCATAGTGTTGCCTAGCTGATAGACACCATAGTGTTGTCTAGCTGATGGACACCATAGTGTTGCTGATGGACACCATAGTGTTGTCTAGCTGATGGACACCATAGTGTTGCTGATGGACACCATAGCGTTGCCTAGCCGATGGACACCATATCGTTGCCTAGCTGATAGACACCATAGCGTTGCCTAGCTGATGGACACCATAGCGTTGCCTAGCCGATGGACACCATAGCGTTGCCTAGCCGATGGACACCATATCGTTGCCTAGCTGATGGACACCATAGTGTTGTCTAGCTGATGGACACCATAGTGTTGCCTAGCTGATAGACACCATAGTGTTGTCTAGCTGATGGACACCATAGTGTTGCTGATGGACACCATAGTGTTGTCTAGCTGATGGACACCATAGTGTTGCTGATGGACACCATAGTGTTGTCTAGCTGATGGACACCATAGTGTTGCCTAGCTGATAGACACCATAGTGTTGTCTAGCTGATGGACACCATAGTGTTGCTGATGGACACCATAGTGTTGTCTAGCTGATGGACACCATAGCGTTGCCTAGCCGATGGACACCATATCGTTGCCTAGCTGATGGACACCATAGTGTTGTCTAGCTGATGGACACCATAGTGTTGCCTAGCTGATAGACACCATAGTGTTGTCTAGCTGATGGACACCATAGTGTTGCTGATGGACACCATAGTGTTGTCTAGCTGATGGACACCATAGCGTTGCCTAGCCGATGGACACCATAGTGTTGTCTAGCTGATGGACACCATAGTGTTGTCTAGCTGATGGACACCATAGTGTTGCCTAGCCGATGGACACCATAGTGTTGCTGATGGACACCATAGTGTTGTCTAGCTGATGGACACCATAGTGTTGCTGATGGACACCATAGTGTTGCTGATGGACACCATAGCGTTGCCTAGCTGATGGACACCATAGTGTTGTCTAGCTGATGGACACCATAGTGTTGTCTAGCTGATGGACACCATAGTGTTGCCTAGCTGATAGACACCATAGTGTTGCCTAGCCGATGGACACCATAGTGTTGCTGATGGACACCATAGCGTTGCCTAGCTGATGGACAACATAGCGTTGCCTAGCTGATGGACACCATAGCGTTGCCTAGCTGATGGACACCATAGTGTTGCCTAGCTGATGGACACCATAGTGTTGTCTAGCTGATGGACACCATAGTGTTGTCTAGCTGATAGACACCATAGTGTTGTCTAGCTGATGGACACCATAGTGTTGCTGATGGACACCATAGTGTTGTCTAGCTGATGGACACCATAGTGTTGCCTAGCTGATGGACACCATAGCGTTGTCTAGCTGATGGACACCATAGTGTTGCTGATGGACACCATAGTGTTGTCTAGCTGATGGACACCATAGCGTTGCCTAGCTGATGGACACCATAGTGTTGTCTAGCTGATGGACACCATAGTGTTGCCTAGCTGATGGACACCATAGTGTTGCTGATGGACACCATAGCGTTGCCTAGCTGATGGACACCATAGCGTTGCCTAGCTGATGGACACCATAGTGTTGCCTAGCTGATGGACACCATAGTGTTGCTGATGGACACCATAGTGTTGTCTAGCTGATGGACACCATAGCGTTGTCTAGCTGATGGACACCATAGTGTTGTCTAGCTGATGGACACCATAGTGTTGCCTAGCTGATGGACACCATAGTGTTGCTGATGGACACCATAGTGTTGTCTAGCTGATGGACACCATAGCGTTGCCTAGCTGATGGACACCATAGTGTTGCTGATGGACACCATAGCGTTGCCTAGCTGATGGACACCATAGCGTTGCCTAGCTGATGGACACCATAGTGTTGCTGATGGACACCATAGCGTTGCCTAGCTGATGGACAC
>NW_026601098.1:72500-77460 GCF_029448725.1 Salvelinus fontinalis
GTTTAGCTGCTACACAGACAGGATATTAGTGACAGCCCAGTCCTGTCTAGAGGATGTTTAGCTGCTACACAGACAGGATATTAGTGACAGCCCAGTCCTGTCTAGAGGATGTTTAGCTGCTACACAGACAGACAGGATATTAGTGACAGCCCAGTCCTGACTGTCTACGGACCTCGTAGGTTCAGAGTTGAATACTCCTGGTATAGAGGAATGTTTAGCTGCTACACAGGATGGGTCACAATAGTGTGACAACCAGGATAGAAGTGATACCTGCTGTTCTGAGTGACAGGTTGTTGAGCTAGATAAGAGCTTAGGGACACAGATAGACTGTACACCACCACATCCAGAACGGTTACAGAACCTTTAGGCACGCCTTGGACCCCTAGACGTAGAGAGAGCGCCATAGAAGTAGACCTAGGACCCCTAGACGTAGAGAGAGCGGCCATAGAAGTAGACCGACCAATCGGTTTTCTCTGATTTCTCTCACAGCTGATCGAATGCAGTTTTATCATCATTTTAGATGCTGAATCCTTAATGGAATCCTATTCCCTATATAGTGCACTACTTTTGACCAGGGCCCATAAGGGTCAGTAGTGCACTATATAGGGAATAGGGTGCTATAGGGGAAACATCCGTGGAGTGCTGTCCTGTTAGAGGTTGACCCCATGAACCTGACATAACCCGGGGGACCAGCGGGGAGGTCAGTTGAAACCTCAGGACCCGTCTGAAGGGCGCGACCTCTATGGCAGCAGAGGGACGATGTGCAGAGGAAGCATCAGCTCCTCTTTCACAGACATACCCTGTCCTCTTGTCACTCCCCTCCCTCCCATCCTCTCATCCTCTACTCTCTCCT
The DNA here is from genome assembly GCF_029448725.1 of Salvelinus fontinalis. Classification (NCBI taxonomy): domain Eukaryota; kingdom Metazoa; phylum Chordata; class Actinopteri; order Salmoniformes; family Salmonidae; genus Salvelinus; species Salvelinus fontinalis. Next base: position 73,354 of record NW_026601098.1, read on the forward strand.
CTCTCCCCTCCCTCCCATTCTCTCTCCCCTCCCCCTCTCCCCTCCCTCCCATCCTCTCCTCTCTCCTCTTTCCTCCATCCTCTTCTCTCTCCCCTCCCTCCCATCCTCTCCTCTCTCCTCTCCCCACTCTCCTCTCTCCCATCCTCTCCTCTCTCCCCTCCCCTCCCCTCTCTCTCCTCTCTCCCCTCCCGCCCATCCTCTCCTCTCTCCTCTTTCCTCCATCCTCTTCTCTCTCCCCTCCCTCCCTCCCTCCCTCCCTCCCATCCTCTCCTCTCTCCTCTCCCCACTCTCCTCTCTCCCATCCTCTCCTTTCTCCCCCACAGCATGTACCCAATGCCAGTATTCCACTCTGACTCAGCTAGCCAATCCTCTGAGGACAGAAGGTACACACAGCATGTACCCAATGCCAGTATTCCACTCTGACTCAGCTAGCCCATCCTCTGAGGACAGAAGGTACATACAGCATGTACCCAATGCCAGTATTCCACTCTGACTCAGCTAGCCCATCCTCTGAGGACAGAAGGTACCCACAGCATGTACCCCATGCCAGTATTCCACTCTGACTCAGCTAGCCCATCCTCTGAGGACAGAAGGTACCCACAGCATGTACCCGATGCCAGTATTCCACTCTGACTCCGCTAGCTCATCCTCTGAGGACAGAAGGTACCCACAGCATGTACCCAATGCCAGTATTCAACTCTGACTCAGCTAGCCCATCCTCTGAGGACAGAAGGTACACACAGCATGTACCCAATGCCGGTATTCCACTCTGACTCCGCTAACCCATCCTCTGAGGTCAGAAGGTACATACAGCATGTACCCAATGCCAGTATTCCACTCTGACTCAGCTAGCCCATCCTCTGAGGTCAGAAGGTACATACAGCATGTACCCAATGCCAGTATTCCACTCTGACTCAGCTAGCCCATCCTCTGAGGACAGAAGGTACATACAGCATGTACCCAATGCCAGTATTCAACTCTGACTCAGCTAGCCCGTCCTCTGAGGACAGAAGGTACACACAGCATGTACCCAATGCCAGTATTCAACTCTGACTCAGCTAACCCATCCTATGAGGACAGAAGGTACATACAGCATGTACCCAATGCCAGTATTCCACTCTGACTCAGCTAGCCCATCCTCTGAGGACAGAAGGTACACACAGCATGTACCCAATGCCGGTTGAAAACCACCTCTGTGTTCAGAATGGCAGATCTGTTTAGATGCTGGCGCACACTCTCTCTCTCTCTTTGTTGCAGACGGGTTGGGGATCACATTCCCCTCTCTGTTCTCCATCTAGCCATTAACGACAACACAACAAAGAAGGTAGAGACTTGAACTTGGAGGCACTCGGCATGTACGGGCCAACCTTTAGGAGAGGGGGGTGCTGGGGAGGGGGGGCAGGAGGTCTTTAAAGACAGAGACAGATAGAGGGTGTCTGTGAGAGAGAGAGAGAGAGAGAGAGAGAGAGAGAGAGAGAGAGAGGGGGGGGAGAGAGAGAGAGAGAGAGACAGAGACAGATAGAGGGTGTCTGTGAGAGAGAGAGAGAGGGGGGCAGAGAGAGAGAGAGAGAGAGAGAGATAGTGGGGGGGGTGAGAGAGAGAGATAGTGGGGGGGTGAGAGAGAGAGAGAGAGAGAGTGTGTGTGGGGGAGAGAGAGAGAGAGAGTGTGTGTGTGGGGGGGAGAGAGTGAGATAGTGGGGGGGTGAGAGAGAGAGAGTGTGTGTGGGGGGGAAGAGAGAGAGAGAGAGAGAGAGAGAGAGAGAGAGAGAGAGAGAGAGAGATTGTTATGTGTGGTGTATGTGTCTGTGTGAGAGATTGTGTGTGGTGTGTGTGTGTGCCCCAGTGATAGGTGTGAGTCAGGAAAGAGGATGTGACACGATGTTGTGATGTAGAGTGACACGGACAAAATAGTCCTACCACAGAAAGGAGACAGTGACAGACAGAGAAAGAGAGAGGGAGAGAAATAGAGATAGGGTGAGAGAGAGAGAGAGAGAGAGAGAGAGAAGCAGAGAGAGAGAAATGACAGCGAGAGATGAAGAGAGCGAGAGAGAAAAGATAGAGAGACAGACGAGAGAGAGAGAGAGAGGAAGGGTGGGATAAGACAGCTTCTAAACCCAGGACATGTAACAGGAAGTGTAATCCGGCACATCACAGACACCCAGTCCTCCTTCAACTGGCAGCCTCTCGTCTGGTTCTGCTGCGTGTAAAGATCCAGACGTGTCAAGGGGAGACAAAAGGATATCTGTTTCAGCCCAACATCCCAAAAGACCACGACGGGGGCGAGGACGCAGTTCTGGTTCATTATTAGTAACAGACAGGAAAACTGAGCTTTGTCTTCCTGTGATGGACCAGTCCTTGGAAACACAGTCCTTCTAGAGCAGAGGGAGGCAGAAGAGAACCAGGGAGACACACACACACACACACACACACACACACACACACACACACACACAGACAGACAGACAGACAGACAGACAGACAGACAGACAGACAGACAGACAGACAGACAGACAGACAGACAGACAGACAGACAGACAGACAGACAGACAGACAGACAGACAGACAGACAGACAGACAGACAGACAGACAGACAGACAGACAGACAGACACACACACACACACACACACATATTAGTGTCTAGAGGATAACTACACTGAGACTGTGGTCTGTTAGTATCTAGAGGATAACTACACTGAGACTGTGGTCTGTTAGTATCTAGAGGATAACTAGACTGAGACTGTGGTCTGTTAGTATCTAGAGGATAACTACACTGAGGTCTGTTAGTATCTAGAGGATAACTACACTGTGGTCTGTTAGTATCTAGAGGATAACTACACTGAGACTGTGGTCTGTTAGTATCTAGAGGATAACTAGACTGAGACTGTGATCTGTTAGTGTCTAGAGGATAACTACACTGAGACTGTGGTCTGTTAGTATCTAGAGGATAACTACACTGAGACTGTGGTCTGTTAGTATCTAGAGGATAACTACACTGAGACTGTGGTCTGTTAGTATCTAGAGGATAACTACACTGTGGTCTGTTAGTATCTAGAGGATAACTACACTGAGACTGAGGTCTGTTAGTATCTAGAGGATAACTACACTGAGACTGAGGTCTGTTAGTATCTAGAGGATAACTACACTGAGACTGTGGTCTGTTAGTATCTAGAGGATAACTACACTGTGGTCTGTTAGTATCTAGAGGATAACTACACTGAGACTGTGGTCTGTTAGTGTCTAGAGGATAACTACACTGAGACTGTGGTCTGTTAGTATCTAGAGGATAACTACACTGTGGTCTGTTAGTATCTAGAGGATAACTACACTGAGACTGTGGTCTGTTAGTGTCTAGAGGATAACTAGACTGAGACTGTGGTCTGTTAGTATCTAGAGGATAACTACACTGAGACTGTGGTCTGTTAGTATCTAGAGGATAACTACACTGAGACTGTGGTCTGTTAGTATCTAGAGGATAACTACACTGAGACTGTGGTCTGTTAGTATCTAGAGGATAACTACACTGTGGTCTGTTAGTATCTAGAGGATAACTACACTGAGACTGTGGTCTGTTAGTATCTAGAGGATAACTACACTGTGGTCTGTTAGTATCTAGAGGATAACTACACTGTGGTATGTTAGTATCTAGAGGGTAACTACACTGAGACTGTGGTCTGTTAGTATCTAGAGGATAACTACACTGTGGTCTGTGGTCTGTTAGTATCTAGAGGATAACTACACTGTGGTATGTTAGTATCTAGAGGGTAACTACACTGAGACTGTGGTCTGTTATTATCTAGAGGATAACTACACTGTGGTCTGTTAGTATCTAGAGGATAACTACACTGAGACTGTGGTCTGTTAGTATCTAGAGGATAACTACACTGAGACTGTGGTCTGTTAGTATCTAGAGGATAACTACACTGTGGTCTGTTAGTATCTAGAGGATAACTACACTGAGACTGTGGTCTGTTAGTATCTAGAGGATAACTACACTGAGACTGTGGTCTGTTAGTATCTAGAGGATAACTACACTGTGGTCTGTTAGTATCTAGAGGATAACTACACTGAGACTGTGGTCTGTTAGTATCTAGAGGATAACTACACTG